>NC_137808.1:3642061-3694561 GCF_963383645.1 Muscardinus avellanarius
GCGCCATTCACAGGGCCTGGGAACATAGCATGGCACCCACAGATATTTGTTGCCTTAGGTAATGAAACCTTGAAAATAGAGTTTGGGGCAATTGTGAAGGAGATAAAACACCAGCCAGGTTATTTATTAACAACAGCTTTAATCAGAAACCCGGCACCTTCAGGGAGTCAGCCAGCAGTGGGGGAAGGGACCAACAAGACAAGCATCCTGAGAGTCGTGCGTAGTCCCAATTGGCTGGCTAAGTCACGTGGCAGGGCTAAGTCACGTGGCAGAGCGGAAGTACTGATGTTTTAGAGGCATGCTGATTCTCACGCGATATCGTAGTCTTGCGACCTAGGGAGTGTGTCTTGGGATGGTTGGAGTCTCGCGATATCTCTGCTTCTGGCTTCCGGGGTTCTGCCTGTCAGGTATGACATAATGGAATGATTTCATTTTTTTTTTTTGAGCTAAGTTTCTAAAGGAGGATGAAATAAAATTCGAGATATGATCCCCTCACCATCTACATTTATGGCTGAGCCAAATCTGAAGTGTATGTTGTGAAACTTAGAGGTCAGGATTGTTAAGAGGAAGCTAAAGATAATTATAATTCACACCACAAAACTAAAGGGAACGGTTCAGGAACGCTGCCTCCCAAAAGGAAGAAAGTAAATTAATGACATGTATATATTTACACATAATAACGTGTTAAACTGTATTTTATTTTTTTTTCCTTTTTTTTTATTGGTGCACTGTATTCATACATCATAGTGGGATACAAACTTTTGTAGACATACATGCACACATCGCCCAGTCAGCCCCCACCCGATCCCCACCCCATTCCCTCCCCATCCCTCCTTCCCATGCTTGGCTTAGTGGTTGACATCTAGTATTATAGTAATTTATCCAAAATTAAAAATGATAATCTCACATAAGTTTCATTTGTCTGATACCAAGCTTTTGATGACTTAAAGATAACATTTCAATATTTCTTTTTACTTTCTTTCTTACCAGAGAATATTTTTTCAATTTTTTTAGGTGAAACTATCATATATTTATATATTTATTTTTCAGAAAAAAATCTATCCTAATATGGAATATGGACTCGAGATACCCAAAACGATCTCGAAAAAGAACAAAGCTAGAAGATATATATTTTCTGATTTCAAACCATATAAAGCTACAATAATTGAAACAGTGTAGTACTATTCTAAAGGCAGATATATAAACCATTGGAGTTAAATAAAAGCCTAGAGCTAAATTCTTCCCTATATTGTCAAGTTATTTTTGACAAGGTTTCCACGAACATTTGGTGGTGGAATAAGAATGCATGTGTTGAAGGGAGAAATATTAATTTGAATTTTTTTCTGTTCATGCCCACGATTAGTTTCTTACCAAAGGATGACGGTGCTAGTACATCAAGACAGTTCCACGTTTTAAATCAAGTGGAATCTAATTAGTGCAGAAGTTACCATTATCTGATTTGGGGTCAAACTACAACTGGATAAGTCTGATTCTTGTAACAAATAATTGCCTGAACTTTGTAGCTTAAATTGCTGTGACTTGCCCTATTAGTAAAGTTAGCATGTCCTCATTCGAGCATTTGTTTTATAAAGGGAGACACAGTGGTCTTGGCCTGATTCATAACTGTGTCCTGTGAGGAATGGTAGAAGGTACTGGTGACATTTTGCTTAGAAGTCTTGGGAATAGAACAGTGTGTCCTAATAATTGAATCACTGCCACATTGCACAGGGGACCTGGATTTGTGTGGCCTTAGGAGGTGAAGGTGGGATGATAGTAGATAGAACCTACAGGATGACGATTTTAGGTGTAGACAACGAAGAGTTTTCTAATTGTCTCAGCTGTCCAAAGACGCCCAAGGAAGAAATAAATGACCATTTTCCAATCTCTGGATGCGTTCACACAGAAGAGGTTCTAGCAGCTGGAGAAATATTGGCACCTCCGTGTTTCAGGATGTTGAATATGTTTCAGGATGTAGAATATCTCTTTGAACATAGTGAAAAGCTTTACTGTAGATATATGTGTATAATATAATTTATTTTTTATTGTTACATACTAATTATGTGGTACAATATGTGATATTTCTCTTTCTACATATATAGTATACCGATAAAAGCAAGGTAACGAGCTTATCTGTCACCTTAAGTGTTTATCATTTCTTTGAGGTAAGCACACACAGAACCTCTCTTCTAGCTTTTTTGAAACATATACTGCAGTGTGTGTGTGTGTGTGTGTGTGTGTGTGTGCATTTTCTTTTTCGCTGGTATTGAGGATTGAGCCTAGGGACATTTTACCTTTGAGCTACATCCCCTTTTCGGTGTTTGTTTGGATACAGGGTCTCAACAGACCCTGTTGAGAGTCTTTTTAAGTTGCCGAGGGTCTCCCTAAGTTGCCGAATCTAATCTTGAACCTGTGATCCTCTCATTTCTGCTTCCTGAGTTTATAGGTATGGTATGGTAGTTTATAGTTTATAAGATTATAGGTATGCTCCATCATACCTGGCTGCAATTACAGTTGTTTTTAAACCACAGTCACCCTATAATTATGGATCTCAAAAGTCCCTTTAGGGCACTGATCCTTGCATCCCTTTTACACGTTTTAGCTTTTATGAAATCATAATAACTTATAAGAAGCTGGTACTTGGTCTCGGCTAGCAAATGTTTGCTCTAGATGATAAAACTTTCCCTAACCAAGCTTCTTTGTTTCCTTTGATGGTCATCCCTGAGCTCTCTGATCTTTGAATGTTAACATGCCTTAAAACTATATGTGGGACATACTTAGTTTTTGTTTTCATGTGTCATAATTTATCTAAACGGAGCGTTTATGATAGTAACTTGGTCATTAGGTTATCCTCCTAAACCCAAGGTTTATGGTTACTGTTTGTGATTATTGGCACATACATGCCTTGAATGCTGTACGTCACAAACTTTGAGTGATAATTTACTCGTAAGTAAGTGTTCCTGTGTATTGAACCCACTTGTTAAAATGAACAAACATTCACCTGTCTTTGAGATTCCACGGTGAGTGATATCCATCTGCTTGGTACCTTCGTGAGGCCGAGAGTCTAACGTTACTGCTCCCCTATTATAGACCAGGTTATGTACTAGTCCCCGGGGCTAGAAAGGCAAGTATCCTTTTAGCCATTGTGTTGAGAGATTCTATTTCCAGCTGATAGAGAGCAGTTCTGAGGATGGGGAAGCAGGGCGGGTGTGAGGGGGGAGTAGAGACATTTTTCTTTCCTCAGTGGTGGTTGAAATGTCAATTTGTGTTAAAAACTCTTCAAGGGTCATAACATGTTACATTTCCTTTAGGTCTCCTTTATTTTCATTGAAGTTATGGTTCATGGGTAGAAATATATTGGGTTGTAGCTTTGCACCATTCAATGGAGATTGACTTAACTAGAAAAAAATGTCCATATATAGGAAATGCTTTTATCAATTTTGTACTATCACTTTTCAATTTGTGTGTATGTGTGCATGCGTGCATGTGTGTGTGCGTGCGTGTGTGTGTGTGTGTGTGTGTGTGTGTGTACTATTGGTCAACAGCTTGCAGGTACCCAAGCCAGACTTTGGCAAGTGCCCTTAACCATTATCTAGCTCTGGAAAGATTATAGCAGCTTAAATAATTTCAGTTTTATGTTTTACTTGAAAAACATTATCTCGGCTGGATAATTTCCTTGAAGACCATCCTATGGTCTTATTTATGCATTGACTCTGAGTCACTGTTTTCTTGATTCTTTTTTTTTTTTTAAACTGGGTACCTCCAAGCTACATCCCAGCCCTATTTTTTATTCTTTATTTTGAAACAGGGTCTCACTGAGTTGCGGAGGGCTTTACTAAGTAGCTGAGGCTGGCCACAAACCTGCGTTCCTCCTGTCTCAGCCTAGCAAGTACCAGGACTACCACTACGCCTGTCTCTGTCTCTGTCTGTCTGTCTGTCTGTCTGTCTGTCTCTCTCTCTCTCTCTCTCTCTCTTTCCCTCCCTCCCTCCCTCTTCCTCTCCCCTCCCCTCCCCCTCCCTCTCTCCCTCCCTCCCTCCTTCTCTCTCTCTCTCTCTTCTTTTGAGAAGAAAAGAATATATTTGGACAAATGGTCAAAAGTCCTTGCCACATATGGCTTGATTCCTCATCTGAAATAGGGCCAAGGCTTTAAGGGTTTGACTAGCTAGCTGACAGATAAGGTCTTCATATACACATATCTGGAAGAAACCATCAAGTTTAAGCTTAATAAAATTTAATTTCAATATCAAATTTAAAGTCCAAGGAAAATTATATGAAATGCACCCACAGGGGCATTTTTCTTTTGTAGCTTGAGGTAATGCAGCATCTTTTGAAGTTACAGAGGCCTGGGTTCAGATATCTTTGAAACCCATATTATCTCTGTTACTGTGGTCCAAGGACCTCAAACCTCAATGCTCACTTCTAAAAAACAGAGAAAAAAATGTATCTGATCCATTAGGCCGATATTTAACAATTTCCAAGTTGTTGACATAGGAAAAGCTTTTTTATTTCATACATCTAAGGACTATGGACGTCTGAGGATTGTGCATGCAGGGATGCCGTAGGGGTCCTCTGTTAAACAAATGTGTCAGGTAGTTATGCTCTCCTGGCCTTGTGTAGCCAGCTCATAGGAACCCTGCATGGCTAACTCCTCAGGGAAGAGCTTTCTATTGGCTTCATGAAAGATCTAGTCTCCCCGGCAGAAGTCCACAATGGGGACTGACTTTCTTTATATTGCAAGGGCACTACAGCATGAACTACAGGAGAACTCTCCAGGTTTTACTACACTAATTATCAGGAGAAAATACAGTGGATGCAAAGCTCCCAGGCAGAAGTAGGCATCATATCAACTGCCTGATGCACCTCAGGTAACCGCAGGAAGTAACGAGGTATAGGGCTTCAAATGATGACATGTGCACTTAAAAGAAGATGCATGGCCGGTGTGGTGGCGCACGCTTGTAATCCCCGCGCTTGGGAGGCGGAGACAGGAGGATCGCGCAGGTTCGAAGCCAGCCGTGCTGGCTTAAGAGACCCTGTTTCTAAATAAAAAATATATATAATAGGTCTGGGAGTGTAGCCCGGAGGTAGAAGGGCTTCCAGGAACCCCAGTACCACCGGAAAAAAAAAATGCGTGGTCACATGGGCCCATGGAATTGAACTCTATTTTTTTTTTTTTTTATGATTGCTCATTTGGTTTAAAAGGAGAATGTTTTATATATTGCAGGGTAAAATTTTTATGTCTTGCAAACTGTATTAATTTCTTGTACGCCTTTAATAAAAATTGTTTTTGAAAAAACAGTCCGTTTGAGGTATCTGTGGTGTTACGGAAAAAGTATTATGGTTTGGGGAAAAAATCTGTATCCTGAAATCAGTTTCCGGGCAGGAAAGGCATGTGTGCATGCACATACACACACAGTCATACACAAACATGCACACACAACCACACATCTGAGTCGGCTTTCCCTTGAGGCTTGGCAATCTTTTGTTTATTTTGGAAACAAACTTTTGAATTAAGTAAAAAAAAAATATATTAGTAACTACTTAAAACTGCTTTAAGCTTCAGCCAGTGTAGCAATTTAAACATCTCTCCAATTCACCACCGCATCAGAGCTATTTTGTTTAAGCGGTTTACGTGTACTGTGACACACTCAAAGTGCTCAGCTAGAGATGAACTCCTAAAAGAAAGGAAGCTTTGACTTAGTGGAGGACGGAGCTCACGGGTGCTCTGAGGAGGGTCAAGCCTGCCTCCTGCCCTTAGGACAGACCTGCCAAGGAGATTCACCATCATAAAGGTCAGTATAGAACTGTAGTACATGTCCCTGGTAATTTTTATTTCCATCTTTCAGATGTGTGTACACCATGAGCGCGCGCGCACACACACACACACACACCACACACACACACACACACACACACATGTAAACGCACAATACATTTTTTTACATAGAATTGTCCCATTCTGTCGCCAGCAACATGTTATTAGTATTATACACTTATGTTACCCTTCCTTCTGCATAGTGCATAAAAATATTACAGGTTAATTATTCAATTTCAAAGGTGTATAAATCAGATAATATGTCTCCTATAATTGAAAAGTTGCAATGTGCGTATATACTCATATATTAAGTATAGTCATGTATACTTATATATACATGTACACTTATATATACATTATAAATTTTTATGAGCATACCTACATCATACATATTTATACACCTGCCTGGAAAAGAGTTTCGCATGTGAAACATTAAGAGGAAAAGGGAGAGGAAACTATAAATGGAAATGAAAGCGTGCCTCTTGATGCATGCTGAAACATCCGTGGACCTTGGGAACATGGCAAAGAAGCCATTTAAAGGACCACATGTCATATGACTTTATTAATATGAATTTTCATGGTAGGCAAGTCCACAAAAACAGGAAACACATTATGGGAATCCTAGGGCTGGGGAGTAGGGCAACTGAAGAAGAATGACTCATACGAGTGGTTTCTTTCAGTAGTCATGAAAGAATTCTAAATTTGGTGGTGAAGTTTGCACACATTTGTGAAATAATACAGTCATTGAAGTGTATGTTATGTTTTTAAGAGAAGATAATTTCCCAGTATTGGGAATGGCCTAGGAAGATTTGAGAAAGCTCTGATTATTTATTATTTATTTATTAATAATTAGAGCTTTGCCGGGCGTGGTGGCACACGCTTGTAATCCCCGCGCTTGGGAGGCAGAGATAGGAGGATCGTACAGGTTCGAAGCCAGCCGCGCATGCTGGCTTAGGAGACCCTGTTTCCAAATAAAAATGTAAAAATAGGTCTGGGAGTGTAGCCTGGAGATAGAAGGGCTTCCAGGAACCCCAGTACCACTAAAAAAAGAAAATAATAATAATAATAATTAAAACTTTCTCAAATCTTTCTCAAATCTTCCTAGGCCATTCCCAATACTGGTAGAGTGTACACATGAAATGGTTGAATTGTACAGCATATGATATGTCTCAATAAAGCTGTTTAAAAGTACCCATCTTATGTTGGGCATAGTGATGCACACTTGTAATCCCCGTGCTTGGGAGGCGGAGACAGGAGGATCGCGCAGGTTCGAAGCCAGCCTAGCTGGCTTAAGAGACGCCGTTTCCAAATAAAAATATATATTAAAAAAATGTGTCTGGGAGTGTAGCCTGGAGGTAGAAGGGTTTCCAGGAACACCAGTACCACCAAAAAAAAAAAAAAAATACCCATCTTTGTGGAATCTTTAGATTTCTTTCCAGTAACGAGAATTCCCATTTTATTCAACCAACACAGTACTTCATAGAGCTATTCTGTAATATTACTATTTTCTTGTGATGGTACAACTTTTTAGAGCAACAAATGGGAGACTATAGAGCAATAGTAAAAGCTGGGATCATTCAAAAAAAAGTTTTAATCTTTGGTACCCCCCGGTATTGGGTTTTTGTATGAACAACACACACCTCACATGCATACAAGTCAACTTCATTCTCTAGAGAAGCAGTCAAAATCTCTGTTGGTCTCAGGCAGTTCCTGGGTCATTTAAAGCACTACAGAAAGTCTCTCAGGAGGAAAATTGGTTTGTCCTGGGTAGTCTCTGGAATGAAGAAAACTTACAAGTGGGTGACATTGCTGGGTTACAAATTCAAGTGAGCCCGGAATGGGTTTAGGGCTGTAGCTTTATTTTCTCTACTTTTCAAAATATGCTTTGGTGGCGCACGCTTGTAATCCCAGCTTCTAGGAGGCTGAGACCAGAGGATTGAGGTTCACGGACAGCTCAGCTACTTAGTGAGGCCCTCTGCAACTCAGTGAGACCCTGTTTTAATTTAAAGAATAAAAAATTGGACGGGGGTGTGGCTTGGAGGTCAAATGCCTCTGGGTTCCATCCTCAGACCCACAAAAAAAAAAAAAAGGATAAAATAAGATAAAATAAAATATGCTCTTACTCGGGCATGGTGGCTTACGCTTGTAATACCCATGCTTGGGGGGCTGAGCCAGGAGGATTGTGCAGGTTTAAAGCCAGCCTCTGCTAGCTTAAGAGACCCTGTTTCCAAATAAAAAATATAAAATAGGTCTGGGAGTGTAGCCTGGAGGTAGAAGGCCCCTGAGTTCCCTCCCCAGCAACACCAAATTAATAATAATAATAATAATAATAATAATAATAAATATGCTTTTACTGGTGCAACATAACTGTACATCATAGTGAGATTCAAGGTGATACAAGCATATATGCACACACTGTTATGGTTTGGGAGAATATGGTTGTGGGGAAACTCTTCCCCTGGAACCTCTGAGAGGGTCCCGGACACACTTTCCCCCAACCCATAACAAAACCCAAAACGACCAAAACCAGAAAAATTACCGCGGGTTCTTGTCCTAAGCTAAGAATAAATATGCATAGCTTGAACAGTTGCTGAAGATTTAAAGAAGTTTATTAAAAGATAGAAATACTCACATGAATACACCAAAGGGATCACACATGGACTTGACCTTTTTATACCCATCACCTCCATCTTGTTAATGTAATTCTGAAGTTGTCCCTGTAAGGGGCCTCCCCTTAGCCCTGTAAGGTACCTCCCCCAGCAAGGTGTGGCAAGGTGTCTCCTTTCATGAAAGTCGACCCCTCCTATCATCTTAGCTAGCTTATCTAATCATGTAGATCTGTCTTTAGGTAGAGAAAGGCCTAGTTCTCCTCTCCCATTGACTTGCTAATTACTTTTAGCTATGTTAATTTACATTGGAATAGTTGCCTGCTTTTAGGCAGAAACCAAGTCCTTGCACAGATTTGCCCCTCACCCAGTTTTTGAAATATATTAATAATCAGAGCTTTCTCAAATCTTCCTAGGCCATTCCCATACTGGTACACACACCACTTGATGTATTTCCCTTCGTATAATCCCTCTTTTCTTCTTCCCATACATGTTACTGGGATCGGTAGTGAAATTTTCTTGTATGGACATAACCTTATTTGATCTGTTTCCTTCTTCCATCCTCATTTCCCCTCCTCACCTCCTCCCTCCAATCCCCTTTCACTGTTTTCTTGGCTTTTCTCCTCATTTCCCTGAAGTCTCTTTTCTTTTTGTTTTCCTTCTAGGCTCCAAAAATAAGAGAAAGCATGTAACCCTTGACTTTCTGAGGTTCTCTGCTCTCATTTAGCACAATATTCTCCATTATATGTATGTCCATATTTTCATGATTCATTCGCCAGTTGACGGACACCTAGGTTGTTCACACAATTTGGCTATTGTAATTGCACTGCGGTATGAATATGTATATATCCCCATAGTAATCTTGAAAGGCTCCATTTTAAAAGAAAAATTATAAGCCTCTAGCAGCCAGCTAATAGTTAAAAGAAAAATATTTTTTACTGCAGTTTAAGAAATATAGGCTGAAGAATGAGTAATATGCAATGAGTACATCCCTGTTCCAGGAGCTTGCTGACTGCACCTAGTATCTTATCTAACATGTGACTACAGAATGTACTTTTCAAATGATTCTGTAATGTTCTGTAAATGCATGCAATCTGGCCCAAACCCCCCCTAACTTGTGGTCTTTTCCCTATAAATATCCTCAGTTTCAGTTTCTCAGGCCGAACTCCTATACGATTCGGCCCCAGTGCACTGGCTCCTTAATAAACCTTTTGCTTTTGCATCAAGGACATAAGTTTCTCGTGTGTACTTGGACTCGCGTATCCCAAGGCTTGATTGAGGGTCTCCCCTCTGCAGGGGTCTTTCAATCTAACCTCATTTCTTTTGGAAAGATTCTAGGGAAGGTATGACTGGGTCCATTAGTGCTTTCATTGCTAGTCTTTGGAGGAAGCTCCATACTGCTCTCGATAGTGGTTGTACTAATCTACAATCCCACCAACAGCATATAAGAGTTGCTATTTATTTTCTCTACTTTTGACAAACAGTTCACATCCAAGTTAAAAACCATTGGAAAATTTCTCTGGGGTATATTTCCTATTTTTATTTGGATGATTCATTGGTTAAATTTCCCTCTTCTCTCGCTCATTCAAAAATATTCTACCCTCTTGTACAGGGTTCCAGTGGAACTCACAAATATAATGTGTGTCCCACAAGAAGGCTTTCCTCTCACCCAGTGCATTTAAAGTGCTTTGATTTTTTTGAATTTAATTTTATCTTCACAGATGGTTAGGAGTTATTCCTAAAGAAAAGTGTGAGCAACAGTAGAAATACAGACTGTGTGTCAACTTGGTTGTAGGTTTTTTATCGTTTGAAAAACAAAAACACTGTAGCCGGGCATGGCGGCACAGGCTTGGAATCCCAGCATTCGGGAGGCTGAGACCTGGAGGACCGCGGTTTGCGGACAGCCTCAGCTACTTAGCGAGGCCCTCTGCAACTCAGTGAGATCCGGTTTCAAAATAAAAAGAAAAAATAGGGCAGGGGGTGTAGCTCGGAGGTCCAATACGCCTGGGTTCCATCCCCAGACCCACAAAAAAAAAAAAAAAGAACAGAAAAGAAAAGAAAAACAAAACACTGTAATTGCCCCTGATAATGACATGTGAGCTGATCATGAGAGGAAGAGGGTGTACTGCAGAGAGCACAGACATCCTCCAGGATGCCTGGGATTGGTTCTGGGACACCCCTGTGAATGCCAGAATCCAAGGATATTCAAATCCCTTACATAAAATGAAGGAATTGCATGAACCTATGCACATCCTTCTGTGTACTTCAAATTACCTTTAAATTACTGATAATACCTAATGCAATATAATACTATGTAAACAGTTCCTATACCATGTTGTTTAATGACAATGAAAAGGTCAATCCATGCCCAATTATAGACACAATATTTTTTTTCAAACACGTTAAAAATATTTTAACGTATTTGAACGTGGTTGGTTGAATATTTTTACAGGTTGAAACTATGGATGTTAGGGGCCAGTTGAACAGTTTGCCTAAGAGACAGGAAAGCATATGCAACCAGCCATGTGCTGCCATGCAAGAGGTCACCTGGGCTTTTGTGTTTTCAAGAAAAACTAAAAATTTTAAAAAATGTGATACTGGAGATTGAACCAGGAACATTCTATCTCTGAGCTGCATCCCAGACCTTTTTATTTTGAGTCTTGCTAAGTTTCTGAAGCTAGCCTTGAACCTGTTATCTCGTCTCATCCTTCCACACAATGGAATTACAGATGTGTGCCACCATACCTGGCTGAAATTTTTTAGATGTGAGAAATCTTAAGATGAAAACGAATCCCCCAAAATGTAACCTAAATTCTCTAATTTTAATCATTTAAGATCATAGTTAATAAAAATGTCACCTCATCAACTTAAATGAAATATTTCAGTACATTTTTTAAAATGAATAGCAAATAGAACATAAAACTCTAGAGTTTAGTATGGCAATTAGCTAAAATTATTGAGATTTTTAAAAGTCATTCAAAGAGCTATTACATTTCTGAGAAGGCAAAATAAATGATGTGTATAAATGAAACTTCACCTTTGCAGGTAATCTGTCTTCTAAAGACTAGTCCAGTGGCCAAGTTTAACCAGTAGCTTTGATGCTTTCTTCAAAGAATGGTGTGGGTTATTTGGTATCGTCATTGGAAATGTAAAAATGTGACTCTTGGCCAGGTGTGGTGGCACACCTCTGTGATCTCAGTACTTGGGAGTCTGAGACAGAAGGGCCACAGGTTCAAAGCCAGCCCCAGCATTTATTGAGGCTCTCAGCAACTTAGTGAGACTGTATTTCAAAAAAAAAAAATAGGGGTAGGAGTATAGCTTGGAGATAGTGCCCCTACTTCAATCTCCAACACACACACACACACACACACACACACACACACACACACCAAATATATGTTTCTCTAATTATTGGCATGATAATAGGCATATTCAAAGAAACAAAAATATGGCAAGGAAAACAACATTGACTCTTTGCTCCTCTAGAAAAATGCTTTTGAATGAGGAATAGTGTCTGGAAATGGCTCTATACCTTTCTCGTTTTGGGCAAAGTTGAGATTGCAATCTAATTTAAAATGTCTAACATAATTCTTGGTGACATGACACAATAGAAAAGAAAACTGAGATTTTTCTGTGGCTAATGAATGGGAGGGTTAAGGGTTAGGGGTTAGGGTTAGGGTTAGGGGTTAGGGTTAGGGATTAGGGTTAGGGTTAGGGTTAGGGGTTAGGGTTAGGGTTAGGGTTAGGGGTTAGGGTTAGGGTTAGGGTTAATGAATGGGAAACTAAGAATCTCGCCTTTCTTTTCTTATCCCAAAACTGTCTTCTAATCTTTAAACCTTAGCCAGTGATCTCTGAATAGCGTTTGACTTAGCACAAGTGATACTGGGCTCCGAGCTTGTCTGTGGGTAATCTTCACCTCCAGGGCCCCTCTTTTCCCTTTTTACAAAAACCAGGCATTTGCATGAGGTCATTTAAAGGTCTCTCCCAAGTCTCAAACAAAAAATATTATTCAGCATATGGTTACAGGAGAGTTAAGTTTTGGAATGACTAGTACTTTTCGCCACTTCTGGCTTAAATTGCCTCAAGGATTTAAGAAATACTTTCAAGTAATAAAGCAGTTTAGACAGTTTAGATCTACATTTAACAGCTAGGAGCTTTTATCTACCAAGGATGCACCTTTTATGGGAAGCCAAGCACTACAACAGTTCCTGAAGGGAGATTTTATCCAAGCTTATCTGACCCAGACACGAAAGTGACATTTCAAGGGAAAACTGAATAATAATGTTTTGCTTTTGATGAACAGAAGTAACGATTAGAAACAGATCAGTAGTGTAAGCCACAGAGGTTGTAAAAAAAGAAAATTCACGAGGTTGGCGCCTGATGGCTGTATAATATATTTGTTCCTGGGACCCAATTTTGTAGGATCTGTGGGCTTATCCACCCTAGCAGTAGATCAGCTGTCACAGTAACTTAAATGAACTCAGTAGAAAAATATCTTAGTTGATGTATGTGCTGGGTTTCAAGTTTAAAAAAGAAAATAAAGGAACATTTCTCTTACAAAATTTTATTATATAACTTGATGTAAAGTTTTTTTTTTTTTCCATCAACAAGTCTAAGTAATTTGTAAGAGAACTTGGAAAAAAAATTCTCAAGGAAAAATGGCGGAGTCACATTGGTGAAAATTGAAGGGACTCTTGCTGTCTTCTTATGCTCTTTCTATGACTGTCTTTATTTATTTGTTCATTTATGCAGTGGTACTGGAGATTGAACCCAGGGGCACTCTACCCCCTGCCTTTTATTAATTTTGTTTTGTTTTGTTTTGAAACAGGGTTTTTCTCAGTTGCTGAGAGTCTTTGTATATTACTGAGGCTGGTCTTGAACCTGACATCTTCCTCTCTCAGCCTTCCAAGTACTATTACAGGTATGCACCACTATGCCTGACTTCTCTGGCACTAAACTTAAATAGCATGAGAATGGTTGCTTCCTTTGATTGCAAAGTTCAGATCAGTGATAAAATAACATAATTACTTGCAATGACTTTTTCTGAATGCTTCTCTCTCTCTCTCTCTCTCTCTCTCTCTCTCTATATATATATATATATATATATATATATTTTTTTTTTTTTTTTTTTTTTTAAATCATATCAGCACCCTCTTTTCTCCCATAAGTCTCATTTAGTAGATGGGAAAAAATTTCAGTGCTGGGCTTCTCACTAAATATATATAAAAATTACCTTTATTCAAACGTGAAAAGAGACCTAGGCGGAAAGGACACCTGGGCTCCACCTTGGCAGGGAAATAAGGGGAGGAACTCTACAGGGTTTTTCCTACGTCAGAATTACGTGAACAAGATGGAGTCATGTGTATAAAAACGCCGGGTCCACATGTTGTATCGTTGGGTGAATTCATTCTAATCGCCCCCCACCCCATGACATTTCTGAATGGCATGGGGCTTTAACTGTCTTCTGTATTTCTTTCTTTTAATAAACTTCTTTAAATCGTCAGCAAGAGTCTGGGCTAATGTGTATTTACCCTTAGCTCAGGACAAGAACCCGTGGTTTTTCTGTTTGGGGTTTTTTTTTTTTTTTTTTTTGGTGTTTTGAGGGAAATTGTGTCTGGAACCCTAAACGGGGTCCTTGGGGACAGTTTCCCCAAAACCATATCATCTCAAACTGTAACAGTCAGTTTGTGCTCTGTATGATTTGGACTGCTGTGGATTGGACCCAGAGCTTCGTGCATGCTAGACAGTTCTCTGTCACTGAGTTATACTCCCATCCCTGCTCCATGCCATTTTTAGCTGTCACTCAAAACCAAACCAGAAAGATGTTCTCTTTTAAGAGTCCACTGCAATAAAGTTACCGCAGGAGAAAACTCAGTGTCTAACTCCTCTCAGAACAGCCTGCCCAGGCCTGGAGCGCTTGTGTCTTTTCTGCTCCAATCCTTACCCCCTTAATGGATTTTCTCCTGCTCCTCAGTCCTGTAACTGTGTGATAACTTTCCCCAAAATCCGTCTTATGGAATTTGTCTTTATTGGGAACAACTTGGCAATATTTGTACAGCATCTAGAAGAAAGGTCTTTTCCGAGGTGTACAAAGAGGCAGAATGTCTGTGGATCGCTGATTAGACAAGATGAGGCGGAGGTGACTAGGAGAGGGATGGGATAGAATTCAGTGTCAGCCTAGAAAGCCATTTGACCATCTTTACACTCAAGGAGAAAAGAGTAGGCAGATTGAGATTTCACAGTGAAATATGATAAGAGGTCTTATGTAAATTGCAGTGGCAACCATGGTTATTGGCTTCTTAGGATGACGGTGGCATATTATAAAATGCCCTCATATCCCCATGTACTGGAAACTTTGATATTTATAATATTTACCGAATTCCCTGTAGAAGGTTTCACAGAAACATAAAGACACAGTTTGAGGAACAGTATTTCAAATTTTTTATTTATTTTTTTGTGGTACTGAGGTGGAACCCAAGGGCTTTTCTACCTCCAGGGTATACTCCCAGACCTATTTTATACTTTACTTGGAAACAGGGTCTCACTAAGTTGCTGAGAGCCTCACTAAGTAGCTGAGGCTGGCTTTGAACCTGTGTGATCCTCCTTTCTCAGCCTCCCAAGCGCTGGAATTACAAGCGTGCACCACCACGCCCGGCCAGTACTTCAATTTGAATCAGCAGTTACCAAAGGAAAATATTAGAGCTCATTTACAAAAAGCAATCTTTTAAAAAGAGCTTTGCATATACATAAAATTCTCCATGAAATTCCATTATTTGTTCATAGTGCTACTCACACAAATTATTGGTCTAAATATAAAATTATATTAATCATAAAATATTTATGCTTATTAACATTATTATACTTATTTTACAAGCATTACAAGTATCAACTAAGACCCATCATATAAGCACTATTACTCACGTATACCTAAGTGTAATTAGATGGTAAGTGTTTAATATTTTACCAGTCTCACATCTATTTTTTATTTCTAGTAAGAGTTCCCATGCCCAGTACTCACTTGTTTTCTTGCCACCTGCATTTTGTAGACATGCAAGCTTAGATGTGAGGAAGTAGGTCAGCTCCTTCTTCTATACCATCATTTTATTTTCTACACACTTGCTGAAAGTGCATAAATAATCCTCTCCAGCACGAAACTAAGTCATATTTCACTTAACAAAGCCATCCTACGCTTTGGCGAACACACAAACACAGAGATGGAACCTGGGAAGTAACAGGGGGGGACGTGAGGAAAAGTTGTTTTATCCAGATGATACTTATGATTTGGGGGGAAAAATTAAGAGATGATTCTGAAAGTTTTTGACAATTTCTTCTCAGCTGTTTTCCAGATATGTCCTGGTATCGATTAAATATTACAAGGCCACTGATCATTTTATCCTGAAGCTTATCATAGTATACTTACATCATTGGTAGAAATTAAACAATTATATTGTTCCTAGAAGTCATTCAAAATTCCAACAATTTTCACAGACTTTTGACCAGAGTAATTTATACAATAGGTTACTGAGGACATATAGCTTTTCCACTTAATTCTTTGCGAATGCACATTTTTAACTTCTTTCCAAGCAAATTTCTGACTCTTCCAGAAACCTGTGAATAGGACTCTGGGAATATGATCTCTGAAAGGTGGCACTGCTTGCCAAATACCATAAATTCTTATGTAAAAAAAAAAAATACACTGTGCCATTAAATAGCAAAACATAAGCCTCTAAAAATATTTCGAGGCAGCCGGGTGTGGTGGCGCACGCTTGTAATGCCCGCACTTGGGAGGCAGAGACAGGAGGATCGCGCAGGTTCGAAGCCAGCCACGTGCGCTGGCTTAGGAGACCCTGCTTCCAAATAAAAATGTAAAAATAGGTCTGGGAGTGTAGCCCGGAGGTAGAAGGGCATCCAGGAACCCCAGTACCACACACACACACACACACACACACACACAAATATATATATATATTTATATATATATAAATATATATATATAATATATATATATTTATATATAAAATATATATAAATATATATAAATATATAAATATATATAAATATATAAAAATATATATAAATATATATATATAAATAATATATATATATATATATATATTTCGAGGCAAAACAAGTGGATGAGGGAAACCATAATATCAAAGGACTACTTGTTGGCAAGAAACAGAGGGAGAGAATGGGGTGGATGATGGGCCTGAGAATCTCAGAATAGATATCCCAAAGGTCCAATTAGGTTCCAGGCAGACCTGTGTGTGAACAACAGCTCACGCTGAGAGGGGTTTTGCCCTCACCACTAAAGTCTAAACATAAAGTAACAAAGAGACCACAGCAATCTGTAGACTCCCAAACTTAACATAGAAGTAGAGTAGAATTGAATTGTGGTAACTAGAGGCTGGGACATATTGAGAGGTAGAGCAAGATAGGAAAAGATTGGTTAATGGGAACAAAATTTCAGTTCCATAGGAGCAATATATTCTAAGGTTCCATAGTACAATATAATTAACAATGATACATTGCATATTTCAAAGTAATTGGGAGAAAGCCTTTTAGATATACCTGACCCCTGAATAAACAACAGAAAAAGAATAATTGCTGTTGGAAATGATGGATATGCTAGTTACCCTGATGTGACCATCATACATTTTATACATGGATCATCTTATCACGCTGTACCCTAAAGATATATACAATTATTACACATCCTAAAAAAAAAAAAGAATATTGTTTTAGACAAGGACAGGATAGTGGAAGTCCAGATGAGAGTCTAGGGGGAACAGACAGGGAGCTGCCATGTGTTTTAAGAGCTTGCACGTATAGAATGAGCTCCGTAAAATTCAGAAATCATGCTCTGAGAGGTACTGCATTCCAAAGATCAGGACCATATATGCAGATAAATACATGCATGTACATATATAAACATGCTATGCAAACACAGGTATGTAAATACACATATATGTATATGTACTCATATACATATGTATATATATTAGTAACTTGGTGGTGCTGAGGATTGAACCCAGGGACATCATCACCTCCAAGTGTTTGTTTTTTACTTGGAAATAGACCGTCTTTAAGTTCCTGGGGCTGGCCTTGAACCTGCGATCTTCCTAGCTCAGCCTCCTAGGTACTGG
Source organism: Muscardinus avellanarius (assembly GCF_963383645.1). Lineage (NCBI taxonomy): Eukaryota > Metazoa > Chordata > Mammalia > Rodentia > Gliridae > Muscardinus > Muscardinus avellanarius. The sequence goes on from NC_137808.1 coordinate 3,659,624, forward strand.
GATTACAGGAGTGAACCACAACACCCGGCTCACATAAATGTTTTTATTAGGAAGTTATTTGGAGGGCAGATGTCATCCAAAATTATCATAAGAAAAATAAAGATAATGAGAAACGCAGTAACTTCCACAATTGAAAATGAAAAATATGTCAGAAACACTTTTTCATTGTCAGAGCATAAGCCCAACATACTGTGTGATAATTAGGTAAACATGTATTAAGGCAAGCCAGCCATGGCGGCGTACGGTTGTAATCCCAGCATTTGGGAGGCTGAGACAGAAGGATTGTAGTTTGTGGACAGGTTCAGCTACTTAGTGAGGCCCTCTGCAACTCAGTGAGACCCTATTTTAGAATAAAAAAAAATAGGGGTGAGGGTATAGCTTGGAGTTAGAATGGCCCTGGGTTCTATCCCTAGTACTGCAAAAGAAAAATATTAAGGCAATAATACAAAATACGAATGATAAACATAAATAAAAATTTTTCTCAGTTTCTCTATTTTTAAAAAATCAATGAAGTGGTTGCATGTACATCACTGGTAAATGAGGGAAATGGAAACGCATAGGCATAACATTTTTAAATTTTTATTAGGAATTTTATTGGTGGAAGGAATATTAGTTCATTTTTTATAATATGATAAAGGCAAATGAATAATTATGAGATATACTTCGATCATTCTCTATATCCAAGTAAACCACTGTCTACATTGTCAGAATAAAAGGAGGCACAGATAAGAAGGTAATATAAAATCTTGTAGTCTTGTGTTAAAAATAGGAATATTACATAACTCAGGATGTATTTTAAATTTAATATTTCAATATTTGCCATATATTAGCAATATGTGATTATGCGTGCCTTATAATAGTGTATATTTTAATCTCTTTATGTACTTTATATGAATATATATATATAAATGTGTGTGTGTGTGTGTGTGTGTGTGTGTGTATGCAGGTATAATACACATGCTCATATATAGTCTTCCCCCATTTTCAATATTCCCGCCCCCAGAGTGCACATTTGTTTCAGTAAAAGAACCACAGTGGCACATAATTATTATTCAGAGTCTAGTTTACACTAGGGTTCACTCTTGGAGTATTTTCTATGAGTTTGCACAAATGTAGAATGACATATATCCACTATTATAACATCATAATTTCACTGCCATAAAATAACTTTACTGCCCTAAAAATCCTCTGTGCTCTACCTAATCATCTCCGCATCCAACCTCTGGCCACCACTCATACTTTTTCTTTCTCCTTAGTTTGGCTTTTACAGACTGTCGTGTGTTTGGAATCATAGGGTACGTCGTAAGCTTTTCAGATGGATTTCTTTCTCTCCATAATATGGCATTTAAGGTTCTTGTCTATCTTTTCATATCTTAATAGTTCGTAAGTAACCTGTTTTTTTTTTTTTGTTGTTGTTGTTGTTGTTGTTTTGGTGGTACTGGGGTTCCTGGAAGTCCTTCTACCTTCGGGCTACACTCCCAGACCTATTTTATACTTTATTTTGAAACAGGGTCTCACTAAGTTGCTGAGAGCCTCACTAAGTAGCTGAGGCTGGCTTCGAACCTGTGCGATCCTCCTGTCTCCGCCTCCCAAGTGTGGGGATTACAAGCGTGCGCCACCACGCCCGGCGTAGCCTGTTGTTTTTAAACCTTTTTCTATATGTCTATATTCACTCTACTGTCATGAACAGTAACATGACCTGATCTATGGTAAGAAAAATTACCTGCCCCAGAGATATTTCCTACATAGTTAAACCACAAACAATGAGAAAATGTCATAGGATTCAGCCAAGCATAAGGATCTCTGTAAAGAAACAGGACACTATTTATTTTAGATGAGTGTTGTGAATTTCATAAAGAAGTTCCACTTAAGCTGGGCGCGGTGGCGCATGCTTGTCATCCCCGCGCTTGGGAGGCAGAGACAGGAGGATCGCGCAGGTTCGAAGCCAGCCTCGCTGGCGTAAGAGACCCTGTTTCCAAATTTTAAAAAAGTATAAAATGGGTCTGGGAGTGTAGCCTGGAGGTAGAAAGGTTTCCAGGAACCCCAGTACCACCACCAAAAAAAAAAAAAAAAAAGAAGTTCCACTTATATCTAGACATTTCAAAACTTTTGGGATAAATGAAATAAAGACATAAATAAATAAGTCTTTTTTTATCCTGCATAGAAAAATAATTTGAGAACTCTCAGAGTTTAAAGCCTGGTTCTGACCCAAGAAACATTTATTTCCTCTCAGAAAATGACACTTGCCTGCTCTCTTTCTCGTTTGTGAGTTCTAAAACTCTGCTGTTACTTCGGGCTGGCTTTCCGTGTGGCAGCTGCAGGCAGGCAGAGCAAATCCTTCCCACGTTAGATACCTTGCTCATAAGCACCCACGGTAACTGAGACCCATCAAAGAGCGTCTTCCCAGGCGCCTTTGCTTAGAAAGAGTGCTGTCATGTCTCAGCCAGGGACTGTGTCAGGAAAGCGATTCTGTAAGAAGAGCTGGCCTAGAGGGTTTGTGTTCATCTGCTTTCTCATTTAGGGGACTCCGTGCACACCACTGGGATGGAAAATACTTTCTCTCTCCCTGTTGGGGGGTTACGCATGCCAAGTCCTTTGATAAAGGTGGGAGAGTAGAAGTGCTGGTTACCAGGCGTGATCTAGTGCACAGGTGCTTTCAGGGACACCTTGGAGGGGGTATCCATAAACAAGAGATTGCATAAACAGGACCGCCATCAATGTAAATGTTCTACATAGAGCTAGGAGGTGCAGAAGGCTCCAGATAACTGACCCTAAAGATCAACGGGAGGAGTCTAGAAGCAAAACAGTTGTAGAATTCTGGAGAATCTAGAAATGTGAAACAGAGAGCTGGGCTTGGTGCCTCACACCTGTAATCCCAGTATTTGGGAGGCTAAGACAGGAGGATCATAGGATCAAGGACAGCCTCGGCAATTTACGGCCTTGACAACTTAGGCCCTATTTCAAAACAAAAATAGGGCTGGAGTATAGCACAGATTGTTGGCTTCTGGTTTAATGGTGTTGCCAAGCTACTTCTCTCAAGTGCCCCCACCTCGTTTCTTTTATGGGGATTGTAGAGAGCTTGCCCTAGGTGTTGAGTTTTGCTACTAGGTTAGATTTGATTACGAGTCTTTTCAGTGGGCAGAATTGGAAACTTTTTTAAAAAAAAATGTATATCCATATACGCAGAAGCTAGGGAGATGTTGAGACACAGGAGAGACTCTTGTGGCTGACTAACCTCAGCATAATATTTTCCAGTTTTATCCATTTTCCTGCAAATGGCATAATTGAGTTTTTCTTTATCTATTTTTATTTATTTATTTATTTATTTTTGTTGGTACTGGGTGTAGAACCCAGGGGCTTTTTTTTACCTCCAGGCTATACTCCCAGACCTAATTTTAAGTACTTTTTGGAAAAAGGGTGTCACTAAATTGCCGAGGGCCTCACTAAGTAGCCGAGGCTGGTTTCGAACTTGTGTGATCCTCCTGTCTCAGCCTCCCAAGTGCTGGGATTACAAGCGTGCACCACCACGCCTGGTTCTGAGTTTTTCTTTATGGCTGTGCAGAATTCCATTGTGTATGTGTATATATCCCATTATTTTGTAATCCATCACACACTTTATTTATTTATTTATTTATTTATTTATTTATTTATTTATTTATTTATTTTTGCGGTACTGGGGATGGAACCCAGAAGCATTCTACCTCCGAGCTACACCCCCAGCCTTAGTTTTTAGTCTTTATTGTAAAGCAGGATCTCACTGAATTGCAAAGGGCCTCACTAAGTAGTAGCTGAGGCTGCCCATGAACCCGGATCCTCCTATCTCAGCCTCCCAAATTTTGGGATTACAAACACAAGCGCATGCCACCACGCCCGGCTACACCCTCATTTAATATTTTTATCTAAAATATGAAATATATTATGAATTTTTTATCTAAAAAATTTTTCATTGACCCTTCGTGCTGTTTCAAAACATAAAAATAGATCTTACCACCAATATTTATAATTCCATATTGTTTGATAACATATGATACAGTCATACATGATTTTTCATTCTATATTTTTCTTAACTCTTTCACGTGAAAAAGGAATTTATTTCAGATAACATTCATAAGTACTTTTTTTCAACACAAAAATGTATAGGCCATACAAATTTAAAATGTATAGCTATGTATTACAAACTCAATTGAGTGCCTACTTATTTTCCTACCTACCCAACTGTAATATTCTAGATTTAGCAAGTGAAATAGTTTTTAACTTAAAATGCCCTAACCCAACTGTAATATTCTAGATTTAGCAAGTGAAATCGTTAACTTAAAATGCCCTAATCAGTTATTTAGAATAGCTGAGATGTCTGAACACAGGTTGTTACAGCATCTGCAGTAAAGAGGAGAAAGATGATTGTAAGGAAACAGATAAAAGAAGAAAAGGAAAGCTTTGCCTTGTCTGAATGGCGCTTTGCCTTTCCATTAACGCGCTCCTAAATCTCTTTTTCATTTACGGGCCTTTGAATATGCAATATTATTCTCATTAATCACATTTCACTCAAACTCTAATTATGAATAACTTATTTATTCAGCTTTATTTACTTAGTCACCTTAAAGTTTATTCTTTTTAAGCGTTTTTCTTTACCTTCCATAGATTCAGCTTTTCTTCACGGTAACTTATGCTACTTTTTGCAATTAGTTAATTGGTTGTGATATTCATAAGTGTTTCCTTCATTAAATTATAAGTTCTGTGTCATCAGGTAATTTGTTTATAACATTTTCCCCAGTACCTGGCACGGTACCTTAATATATATGTTGAATAAATGAATAAAGGAAGATAGTACTTATTATTCATCTTAATGGCTAAGCCAAAGGTTGTTCGGTAAAATGTAACAGGGTTCAAAATTAATTGCATAATAAAGAAAATTATTTTAAGATTCTTTGCAGCTCCCTATGAATTGTGCTAGATAGGATGCTTCACTTTGCCAGAGTTCTCTTGTAGGCTTTTTCTTTTATTTTCTCTACAATTTGTATCCAAAGAGCAAGAGGGCTCAACTCCCAACGTTTGGGACTTGTATTTGTCAACATTTTCATGACCATGATCTAAAAGACTTGGCCATGTAAGGTAGAGGAAGGAAGATTGGCTTGCCCATAGTTTTGCGGCTCAGTCCCTGTGAGGCCAGGAACCATCGATCTTGGCATGGGAAAAGGAAACGGAGAGGGAGAGCTGTGCTCCTCACATCATGGAGGCCAGAGAGAGAGAGAGAGAGAGAGAGAGAGAGAGAGAAGAGAAGAGAAGAGAAGAGAAGAGGAGAGGAGAGGAGAGGAGAGGAGAGGAGAGGAGAGGAGAGAGGAGAGAGAGGGAGGAGAGAGGAGAGAGGAGAGAGGAGAGAGGAGAGAGGAGAGAGAGGGAGGAGAGAGGAGAGAGGAGAGAGGAGAGAGGAGAGAGGAGAGAAGAGAGAGAGGAGAGAGAGGGAGGAGAGAGGAGAGGAGAGAGAGGAGAGAGAGGGAGGAGAGAGGAGAGAGGAGAGAGGAGAGAGGGAGAGAGAGGGAGAGAGGGAGGGAATGAGGGAGAGAGAGAGGGAGAGAGGTGAGGAGAGAGAGGAGAGAGAGAGAGAGGGAGAGAGGGAAGGAGGGAGGGAGGGAGGGGGAGGGAGGGAGGGAGGAGAGAGAGAGAGAGAGAGAGAGAGAGAGAGAGAGAGAGAGAGAGAGAGAGAATGAATGAGAATGGAATACAGGGAAGGAGGAATCATGCATACCTCCCAAGGCTTCATCCCCAGAGACCCGCCTGCTCCAGACAGGTCCTACCAGCTTAGGCTACTACACCAGGATAAGTTACAACTCTCGACTTAACCATATCAACCCTGGATATCAATAAATGAGTTCTTGAGGGTACATTCAACATCTAACTCGAACAGTACTTGATGGTAAGAGCTGCTTTTATTCTCACTAGGAGCAGTTGGGATCGGTGTGCTCCTCCCAGGAAATGGATGGAGTGAACTCTTCTAGAAGTCCTGATCTTAGATGAGAACCTCCAGTTCCATCATGTAACCATGTGGCAGCCTTACTTAGGGGCAGCATTGAGGAGCTGATAAAAATGTAATGAGCAATAATCATTTTTCAATCTGTTCTAGAATCCCCATCTTACACATAGGAGTCTGTAGGAAAAAAGTGATACAATGAAAGTGGTGTATTCACTGATACGAGGTGTAAGTAAAATTCTCCCTGTCTCCTGTGGGATGCCACTTGATAATATTAGGTTATATTTGTGAATCAATTTGAACAGATACTGTTCTTTGATTCAAAGTATTGTCTTCAGAAATATAGGTTATCTATGTCCTTTTTAATAAGAGATGAGGTCATTAGTTGGTTACAAACACCAACTGAAGGATACTTAGAAAAAATTTATATAAAAACAACTTAAATTTTAAGCGTTAAAAATCTGTGTGCAAAGCTCTAGTTGTATAGATGTAGGGAGGTGAGCAGTTGTGTGTGTGTGTGTGTGTGTGTGTGTGTGTGTGTGTGTGTCACACTGGTGAGAGAAACAATGCTCTTAGGGGGTTGGGCCCACTTTCCTTCACAGGGTTCAAACTTGATTGAAACTTCTCTATATAGTAGTACCCCATATATCATCATCATTTGATCAGATAAGCCAAGCCTAAATTTTATCTGGTGCTTAGTATTCTTTGATTTCAAGGGAGAGATCACAAGTGAGCCAGTCAGCAAGAAGTTCAGGGCTTCTGGCTGATGATTACAAAAAAGGTAGTCTCTATTGCAGGTGAAACAGCAAGCATTATCACTGGAAATGATATCATCAGTGTAGCGGTCTCGTGGGTGAGGCGGATGTTGTGAACAACAGCACAGACCAGGTTCTTCAGGACATTGTTGAGATGCATTTCTCATCCTCTGAACCACTTTATCAATGAAATGCCAATTGTAGTCACTATCCAAAAATCAACTTGGTTCCCTAGGTGATCAGCCTCCATCCAAATGAAACTACATCATTCCCTTAAAGTAGGTAGTTTTTAGCAGGTTGTGGTGGTAAACACACCTGTAATTCCAGGGCTTGGGAAGCAGAGATCACAATTTCAAGGCCAACCGTAGCAACTTAACAAGACCCTCGGCAATTTAGTGAGACCCTGTTTCAAAAATGAAATAGGACTGGGGGTGTAACTCAGAGGTAGAATGCCCTTGGCCTTAATAGGCAGTATCCCTTCAAAATAAGTAGGTGAGTTTCTATGCCTCTGATTTCTACTTCTCTTTGCTTCATTCAGTCTATCTCCAAAATCAGGTTGTATCTTTGAATTATTTATGCGCCGTGGGCCACTACCAGTGTATAATTTCTGAATCCATACCTTATCCAATAACCAGTCATAATTATAATTTAACAACCTCAGATATCTTAGTAAATCAATACCAGTTCATTAATGTTATAGTCCAATTATTGAACAAGTCAACTGGCAGCTATAGCATAAATTATAATAACTGTGAAAGCCGGAAATATCAATTCTTACCTCATACATACTATATTAGTGATGCTTAGCCAGAGTGATCTCTAATCACCAAGATCGTGTAGCCAGGAAATCCTACCTGCCTTTTCTTGGTCATACTTGGGATTTAAATCTATTAATATTATTTGGAATCAGAAGGAATGTATGCTGTTTTTCATTTTGCCTGTTATTTGTTATTTGTCTTAGCATACCACAAGCACAACCTTAAAGTTGACTGATGTCAACTTTATTCATTTCTCTGAGTCTGTTACATATCTCCACCGAATAGATGTCCTTCAGCTATCTTTAGGCATGGATTCCTTTCTTAAAATATTGTTTATAAAGCAGAATTCCATATAGCTAATCCAATTTTGCCATCAAGTGTTATAAGTTGAGTTCCTGGAGCAGAAGAAATACTAGCCTCAGTCACCTAGTTTTTTTGGGGGGAAAAACTTGCCAGAGAGAATTGGGTTTATTGGAGAATAAAATAAAATCTCCAACAGGTTTTGGTCTGGGACTAGTTCTTAGCTTTCAAACTCTCATTGTTCAGTCTTTTCAGCCTCACTGTAGGTTCCTGGGAAATGAAGCTTTTCCAGTTAGGATTTCAAAGCTGTACTAACAGCATTTTCTGGCTGTCTAACTTCCCCACCAAGATTAACTTAAGGAAATAAAACTTTCCTGCAGGGATTTGTTTTCTCAGAATGTGCCTTCCCCCCTCAAAAAAAATCTTAAAATACCCTTTTTTAAGGTAAGCATTTTATGGCTTACCGCATATGAAAAAGACACTTTTTAAAAATTAAAGCTGGGCATAGTGGGGCATGCTTGTAATCCCAGCACTTGGGAGACTGAGACAGTCCGAGGACAGCCTCAGCTACTACTTAGTGAGGCTCTTTGCAACTCAGTGAGACCCTGTTTCAAAATAAAGAATAAAAAATAGGGCTTGAGGGTGTACCTCAGAAGTAGAATGGTCCTGGGTTCCGTTCCCAGTACCGCAAAAGTAAATAAATAAATAAATAAATAAATAAATAATAAATAAATAATAAATAAATAAATAAGATAAAATACTTTTATCTAGGTAATGTAATTTAACATCATAATGAAATTCAAAGTAATACAAACATACGTTCACATAGCACTTGGTGCGTTTCTTTTCTCCGCCTACCCAGAAAACCCTTCACCATAGTTTTCTTTGAGTAGAAGAAATATAGCTAGTCTGCCTTCTTCTTTCCATCCTCAAGAGTCCCTTTGCATTTTTGTTTTGTTTTGCTTTGTTTTTGTTTTAATTTTGACAGGGCTCTTAGCTGCACATAGCTGCCGGGGGAAATTAGATCTCATCCATCTTCCCCAAAAGAGAAGTCCTATCCTGATACTATGGGTTTTTTTTTTTCAAATAAATAAAAAAACACTTTACTTCTTAATTTTTCTAATGTTTTAAATTACAGTGTCCCAAATAAGTATTTGTTTTTTTCTATTTTTATTTCTCTGTGTAACTATAAATGATGGTAAGAGAAGGATTCTTTTTGTTTTGACAGAAATATTTGCAAGTTTTGAGCAATTATCGTTTTCCCTGTTATTATTAAAATTGCTCTGCACGGTTTGGCTTCTAGCCATTTCTTTGTTCTTGTATAAAGTGAGGGTAATTTTTAATTCCATGAGATGTAATATGAGCTTATTTCTTTTATATCAGTCTCTCTCTTTTCCTTTTCTCTCGCTGAAAACCTGTATTGTGTACTAGGAATTCGACAAATCCTGGAAATATACCAAGGACTAAAAAGTATCTTTACCTTCCAAGAGCTTGAGATCAAAAGGTAGACATAGATGCTTGATGGGAAAAAATATGAAGACTCTGTTAATTTATTTTTCTCGATAGTTACTTCTGTATGTGTAAAGATAAACCGTGGTACAAACTACAAATGTTAAAGGGTTTTTTAATCAATAAAACAAAACCTGTATTTAAATTTAAGACCACTGTATAAACTTTAGTAACACATCAAAATGTACAGGAGGCCTGTGGAAGAAATAAGTAACACTAGTGATATAAATGACATGGTATTTATTGACCACTCCATGTATTTCCTACACACATTATCCCTTCAGACCTCCTAACATGCTATAAGACAGATGTCATTAACTCCTTTCACGTATGAAAAATTATTTTTGCCTACGAAAGATAAATCAGTCACACTCAGAGACAGGTAACAATCTTGTACCTTCAAAGTGTTTCCCTTGTGCTTATTGTGGTCCGGAGGAAAGTCAGCAAGTTTGGTTGCTGCTTTTAAGTTGATATTTTATTTGGGATTTATTTGCCAAATCCATTCTCATCTATGTGTAACTTTGCCATTTTTAACCATGGCTGGTCCATGGGCATCCGCCTCTGCAGCTCCCAGCTGTGCACCCTATCACTGTCCTGGCCAAAGGTCTTGGGACCTTCCGATTCTCTTTCTCCTCTCCAAAGAATAAGAATGTCTTTTTAGCTGGATTCAATGTATTGCCTCTGTATGATGGCTATTTTTGGTAAGTCTTGCCTTGGGTTATGTGGTGAATGTTCTATTCCCTTTGTAAAAATAATTTGAAGCTTTCCAAAGAAACTACATATGTCCAAAGCCAAACGTTTTGGGTCCTTTAGAACCCAAACATTTTGGGTCCTTCGTACTCTTCTCCTTCATTCCAGTCTCTATATTTCCCTTGTTTCTTACCACATCAGGCCACAGAGTGGTCTGTAAACACCCCAGGTGTTTCTTGCCTCTAATGGGAATTTCCCCCCCCATTTTGTCTTTCACTATCTGGCTCAAAAAACCACCTCTTTAATGAAGTTTCAACTAGCCAGGTTGGATGACTTCTGAGTTACCGTCACAGTATATTCTCGTGGTAGGATTTTTTTTATGTGCTTGGGGAAGAATTTGAAATCAGAGACCTTGCACTCCTGACTCTAAACACAGCGCTTGCCACGAACTAATTGCTCAATTGGTGTTTGTAGAATTGGTTTGGAGAGTATTTTAAGTAGCATGTTATTGTGGTTCAGATTTAGAATGACCCTTACCCACTGTGCTGGGTGAAGCAGCTATGTTGGAGGTGGGACTTGATTATCGCTAGGGGTTTCTGGGGATGTGGCCTGGATAATTTTTATACACATCCCTCTTCCTCTTCCATACTTTTTACTTCTCTCTGCATGATGTGACATGAGGTCCACTGGCTCCTGCTCTCTCTACTTCTGGCCACTCTGCCCTGAGCTCTCTGCAAACTTTACTTAGCCTGACATGAATTGAAATCTCTATGGTTTCCAGAGCTGTGAGCAAGTACATTTTCCTTCCTCTTACTTGTGGCTGTGAGATATTTGGGTTACGGCACTAAAAATGCTGACTGAAATATAGCTTCACTATTTGTTTTAGAAATGAGATATTATTTTATTCTAATATACAAAAATGTCTTTGCTGATGTTGCCTTATCCTTGGACAAGTATTTTTCATCAAAAAATACGCATTTTTTAAAAAATGTCAATCATACTGAAAATGGCATACATTCATACAATGCTAGGTGCCCTCCTCCCCTTTCCCCACTGCTTCCCCATTTCTCCCATCCCAACAATGAGTGTCCAGGTTGACCATGCTCCGTCACATATTCGAATGTATGTCCTCCATTAATCAACCTCAGCCTTCTTCCTCTCCTACCCTTCCATTTCAGCTTTGCTGAGGTTTCCCCTCCATTGTCTGGAGTCCCTCTGGTATCCCTAATACTCCCTAGTTTGGGCATATTAGAGAAAACATAGGTCCCTTCTCTTTCTCTGCTTGACTGATCTCACTTAACATAATGCTCTCCAGGTCTTTCCATCTTCTTGTGAATGACATGATTTTGTTCTTTTTTATTGCTGAATAAAATTCCATTGTGTGTATTTCCCATAATTTTGCAATCCATTCATCTGTTGATGGAGACCTAGGTTGGTTCCACATTTTGGCTATTACAAATTGTGCTGCTGTGAGCATGCATATGTTAATGTAGTTCTCTGATTTCAGCCCCTTTGGGGAGATACCCAGGAGTGGTACAACGGATCATATGGTGGACCCATTAATGTGACAGAGTAATACAACTAAGTTATAAATTCAGCAATAGGCATCACATCCTTTTAAAATATTTTCATTGTCTTTAAACTCTCCAAATTGAAAAATAAAAGTATTTAAGTATCCAACCAATTGAAAATTCAGGAATTTTCAAGTACCCGTTGAGTTCTTATCAGTGGATACTGAATATTTTTGTGGAATTAAACCAAAACCGTCGCTTTAGGTAGCACATGTTTATCAGCATAGTTTGCTTTTCTGAGGAAAAACCCCTGACATTTGAGATTTATAATTGTACAAGATCAATATCACAAAGATAACTAGCTCCCACTAGGGAAGCTGAAGCTGAATACATCTGAGGTTTCATAACGCCACCCTAGCACGACATCCTAAACATTGTCAGACTAACCCTCATTGTTTTCAATTCTCAGCTAAAAACGGGGTGGACACCTTTCAACATTGTCTTCATAAATGAGAGCGTGTACCTGAAGGGAAAAAAAATGTCAGGGAAAATTCAAAAGCAGTACTTCATAATGTTTTTTTTTATTTTTAATGTACTCAGTTAATCATTGGGTTCAGTTGAGTGGTCTATATTTCATGAATTGGTCATGACATATATTTCTGATAAAGTCTTGTTCGATTTGAATAGATAATCCTAGTTACTATAAAAGCAAAATAAACGCAAGATCTTTAGTTAAAAGGCTTGACAGTTCCAAGTCCTATCTGGACAAATGTTTCTTAATTTCTATTTTGAGAGCTCTAGGTTCTTTCTTACAACATTTAGGTACAAGTGGAGGCAATTGAGATAGTGGTTTTATCACTTATTTTATGAGATGTGTAAAAATACCTGAAGTCTACTAAGTACGGCGTACTTATATGCCACAGATATTTTGGAAGCTTTGAAGTTGTATATTAAAATGAGGTGGTATTTTTCTCCTCAGATTATTACTCATATCCCTCAGTCTCTTCCAAAATACCACCTAACAAGATCCTGCATACAGCAGGTGCTGTATCAATACTACCTGACCAAGTTGTAGAGTGCCCAATCGACACTGAATATTATTTACACAAATTATACTGAAGAGACTGTTCTTATTCCGTTTCACTAAAATGTGCTTTGCTCTGCAGTAGCAATTAATATATCATTTTATAGGATTCTCTCGTCATCATTTGTTTGTAAGTAATGCTGAAATAGAGACTTTGTCAGTCTTGTTCACAACTAAACTCTTACTGTCTTCTCAGTATTAGTTATAATATCAGACACTTAATAAATGTTGAATAAAGTAAGGGAGGGTGGATGATGGATGGGTAGATGGATAATGAGCCAATGAGCTGAAGACTTTTCCATTGGTGCTGTGAACTCATTAAGAGCAGAGATGGTCTTTAGTGATGGGTATATCCAGGTTACCCAGTAAAGAGTAATATTTGTTGATATAAGGAAGTATCAAGGTAGGAAGCCTCCTAATAAGGAAAATCTAATACCTTGAGCTCAAAGAGAGAATTAGGAAGAAGAAAAGTTGAAGCTGATCTTATGGTACCTGACAGCTTTTGTCTTATACATATTTTCTATTTTTTTTTTTTTTTTTTTTGGTGATACTGGGGTTCCTGGAAGCCCTTCTACTTCCGGGCTACTCTCCCAGACCCATTTTATACTTTTTTATTTTTGGAAACAGGGTCTCTTAAGCCAGTGTGGCTGGCTTCGAACCTACGCGATCCTCCTGTCTCCACCTCCCAAGCGCGGGGATTACAAGCGTGCGCCTCCACGCCTGGCTACATATTTTCTATTTCTGTAAAGGTCCAAAAGACCACTGGAATTTTTTAATCTGGGAATGGATTCCCGGTATCTAAGAGATACTGAAGTAAGAGATACTGCTGTTGTCTTTAAAATGATATAGTGATATATTGTGAGGAACTATCATTTATTCTTTTTAGCATTATGGGGAGAAATCATAAGGTTAAAATCGTTTAATTTGAACCTAAACCTTGCAATTATTTTAATTCAGTTATTCCTAAATTAGTGAGTTAGCCATCACTGATGGTATTCATTTAGAAGCCACATAAAAATATGGTGATATTTCGTTGTATGTTGTAGGGAGGTTGACAGAGGATGGGATCAGATCATTTCCAAACTTATTCCTATTTAGAAACAGTTCATCATAGTTTAATCATCATATCTAACAAATCACAATTTGGAAAGCTCTATATTGGCTATATATAAGTGAAGGCAAATCTAACAGCATTGAAAAAAAAATTGTTTCCAAGATTTAAAATGTATTAACCTAGCCAGGCGTGGTGGTGCACGCTTGTAATCCCAGCATTGGGACTGCTGCAAAGATTGCTCCTGAAAGGGCAGGTTTTTCTTTCTCTCTTTCTCAGTATTGCATATGGCAGCTAGATCAGGATCTAGAACACAGTGGGTGTCCAATAAATATCCATTGCTTGCTGATTTAAGTGGGGCACGGCTTCAAAAAAGTATCAAGAGGCTTTATACAGTTTCAGTTTAGCACCCCCACACCCAAAGATTCCCTGTAAAACTGTACTTACAGATTGCATTAAAACGATACCAGAGGCTTTCCGTCATCCTTTGGTACCCAAACTAAGGGTTCCCAGGAATTGGAAAGGCAGAACAAGGAGCCAGTGTTCTGGATGACATGAACTTTGAACCTCAATCCAGGTACTTGCTAGCTTGGAAAGAAATGAGTTGGTAGTCAGATGACTCAGCAGGGGACAGAGGCAAAAATTTCTCATTGGATAGATGGATCTGGGATGACTAACATTTCTTTGATTAGGGCTGGACCTCCTTTTCTTTGGATATTTCTAGATAGGCTCATATCTGCCATAGGGACAGATGGTCTTGCCTCTAGTTTCAGGATTCCCCAGGGATAACATAATAAATTCATGCATATTATATTATACTCACTACCAATACAGTCCAAACACTGAGATTCATAAATAATCGCCAGAAGTGTCAAGCTTTAAATGAGAAACTCAATCTCTTTTAGGGTTTAATAAATATAATTACTCTGCTTTAGGATTTAAACACATACAATTACTCTATACAATTAAACTCATTATATTTGAATAATATTCAAACAACTCTTGCTAATGCACTGCTCAATTCAACTGATTAAAAAATGTGTTTACAACTTCAAAGCTTACAGATGATCCCTGGAAACCGTCTCCAGGGGAATGATAAACATTTTTCTTCTCAGAAGTAAAACTATGGACTTGTGGATTGTCTTAAATTGCCCCCAATGAGAGCAAAATCTTAGGCCTCCGATAAGCTTTGCCTTTGACTCTTTGACCTTACATGAACTACTTAAAGTCGTAGATTTCTTCCTTCTTTGTGTAAAAGAAGGAGATTGGACTATAAAGACCCCAAGATCCCTTCAGCATGAAAGCTATGATTCTGACTTATATTACTCAAAATGATATCCCTTTAGCTGTAAAACGATGGTTCTGACTTCTATCAGTGATAAAATAGCCCTCCGACAGGGGTTCAGAATGGGAGAGGCCAGCGTGAGCACTCACCGGGAAGAGTGTTCAGAGCATATTAATGACCTGATGGTCATATCACTTTCTGGCAGTGGAAGTTCAGATGCCTCCTGAGCCACAATCCAGCCTAATAGCATTCCATTCTATTATTATTTTAACAGTGACCAAAGTGGAGGACATTAGCATGAGTATTTTTATTTTCCAGCGCTTTTTGAGTTGCACAGGGATTTGCCGAAGCGAGCAAAGGAGAAATGACTGACTGGTACATTTAATTTATTACTTTTATTGACTTCCGCAGTACCAGTGCAGTTGTACTCAGAAGGGCCATACTGGCTAATAAAACGGGACTTTAGAATTGGGGTAGCAAATAAAACGCTGAATAAGAATGTCGTTGTTATTCAAATGTAGCGACACTATTGATTTAAAATAAATATATTAGCCCGTTTGCCGGGCATTTAGGACTAGACCCAGCCACGGAAGGCACCATTTGGGCTATGAGTTTACAGGACAGATGAAAGACTTCTTACCAGGAAAAGAAATGCAGTTTTATGTGGCAGAATTGTCATGGAAACAGAAATAAATCCTGAAGCTAAATAGGGCTGTGAATATCCTGTCTTCTGAGTTAGCTTGCAGTGTTTCATAAAAGAAATTTGCAAGAAGCTTTACAATGCTGTTTCTTTTATTAAAAATTAAAAAAAAAATTAGACTTGATGTTTCTCGACTCACGTCATTATTGAAGATTTTCTTTTTACTATAATTACCATGACGATTGAAAGCTTGGACAAAACAGATGCCGTCTCTCTTCTCACTCCTCTGATCAATTTTTCTTACACACACACACACACACACACACACACACACACACACACCTCACACCTCTGCTTTGCAATTCCAAGTAGTGTATGATCACTAATTTTTCAGGCATAATAATTTTCAGGCATGGTCCTGAGTGGTCCCAGGAAACAGATATGGCCTCTAAAAGGGCATGGTGACATGTTGCTATGTCAACCAGTATCTGTAGATAACTTTCGGGGATCATCTGTACACGAGAACAGTACATTTTCCTGAAATCTATTCCTTTTGTATATGCACTTGTGCACTTGCATACACATGTGCACACAAGCGTGCATGTGTACCATTTGTACACAATGCCACCAAAGAAACAAATTAGCAGATTCTTTGTTTTACTCTGGAACTTCAGTTTCTCTCAGTGAGAAAGCCGATGGATAGCTTGCTTTTCCACCTTCATCTGGTTCTAAATTTTCTTGAAATGGCGTGTATTCTGTGAGTGTCTATCAACTTTGAGTGGCCACCTAAAACCTCCTCTTAAAAGCATCTGTTGGACTCGATTTGCTCTGAGGACTAATTTTTACCTATCCAGAGTAGCCTAACTAATGAAAAAGTAGCCTTGGGTTAGTTTCTTGGCTCTTATAATTTTTCCACTCTACCTCATCTCCATGCTGGATATGATGAAGTGTTTTCTCCAGGAAGGCAAGAAGTCCTTAATCTGACTTGTTCACTACCGTGGCGGTGCGGCCAGAACCAGGGCTGGTAGGTTGTGGATATGCACAAGTGTTTCTGGCATGGATATACTGAGCCAGACAAGGAGAGTCAGAAAGTAGGACTGTTCTTCCTGTAACGTGAGTGTGCATAGGGAATAAGGCGGACAGCTGAGATACTCTGCAGGCAGGGACTGATTGCATAGACCTGCCTCTTTGATCACTCGCTGACTTTGATCACTCGTTGGATATGGGTCCAGCTGCATGGCCTGAGAATCTTAGCTCATCTCCTCTTAGAGATGTTGTAGCAAAAGAAATCTTTCCCCTTGTCAGCAGTTACTCAATGACGATGTCCCTAATGACCATACCCTCACAATGAGAAAAAACATTTCAGACAGCTTCCAATCCTATACCTTTTTTTTTTTTTTTGGTGTTTCTGGGGTTCCTGGAAACCCTTCTAACTCCGGGGCTACACTCCCAGAGCTATTTTATATTTTTATTTGGAAACAGGGTCTCTTAAGCCAAGGAGGCTGGCTTCAAACCTGCGCGATTCTCCTGTCTCCGCCTCCCAAGTGTGGGGATTACAAGCGTGTGCCACCACGCCCGGAAAATCCTATACCATTTTTAAAAAACAATAATTTTATCAGTGCATTGCAGTTGTGCCTCATAATGAGGTACAAAGAAACACAAACGTATGTGCACACAGCGTTTGGCGTGTTTCCCTCCCAATTTCACCTCCCCTCACCCTTCCCCATACACACATAGTGAGATTGGTAATGATACCTTCATAGACGAACATGATAGGCCTTTTTCTTTTTTCTTGATTATGTACCTTTTTTTTAGGTGTTAGAACAGACCAAAGGAAATCCAGCATCTTGTTTCCCAATTTGCTTTGAATCACTAGACATGGCTTTGCATTTAGAAAGTATGTTTCTACTGTGTTAATTAAGTTATGCATTCTAATTCACAGATTTTTTTTCCTTCTGCATTCTCATTCATAGATTTTTACCTAAAATTGCACTGAGGTTTACTTATGATTCTATTCACTAGCTAGGTCAAAATAATCATTTACCTCCAGCAAAGAGTTGGCTCTTTAAAATCTAGTTCAGAATATCATTTTTGAATTAAACTTTTAAATTCGATTTATTAACAGCAAAATTCTGTCTTTTCTGTGTCAGATATTCAGGCCACTGAAATAGAAAAACTCCCATGATGCCAAGAGCCCAATTAGGACAGGAAATGGGTAATTTATCGTGATGTGGTTTTCAGTGATATTGCCTAAAATATATGTGTGCAGCTACCGAATATCAAGCATCACTCAGTCATGAATGAAAGCTTAGGATGCATATAACAGAGCTAGTAATTAATTAGCATGACACGTCATAACACAGTAGTCTCCACGGGATATACTGATTAAGCTCTTAAAACATCTTTCATAAGCAGGATGTTGGCTGTGCCGATGATTAGAAACTCGTTACAATAGCCCCTGGATCCTTCCCCAAAGAAACCTACTTTTCAAATATGTGGTAGTGCCAGTGAAGGTAAATTATTTCTAGTTTTATAAAAAAGGGAACCTATTTAAGCGTCGGTTGTCTTCTTGAGAAACCAGTATTAGATGTTGTTGTTGTTGTTGTTGTTGTTGTTGTTGTTGTTGTTGTTAGAAGCTCCTGGCAGAAAAATGCAATCACCTACTTTTCAACTAGAGTGGCAGATTCTGGTCTAAGCTCACCAGCAAAAAGTCTATGAGAATCCAAAGTTGTAACTTTGAGGGATGTTGCATGTACTTGTTTTGGGGGACTGAGAGATGAGCCCAGATAATTGTAGGTCTTAATTCTAGACTCAGTAGGAAAGTGTTTTCTACTTATAGTCACAAATAAATCCACATAACTTTGAGTCTCTGCCCAGGGCATGACAGGAGAACCAGCTCGACAGTTTGGAGATGCTTCTGCTTCGTAGGAAGAAAGGAAAAAGCAGTCTCAGAAAAGTTGTGGAAAATGACAGGTGAAAGAGAAGAATCTGATATAATGAAGTGAACATGATACTAGGTGTCAGACCTGCTGAGCTCTGGTGCCAGCTCTGTCAATTGATGTTGGAAAGATACTGAGGGTTAGCTTCACTCTTTGTGTCTGCAAAGATAATCCCATCACCCACTGGGTGGTATTGTTGAGAGCACCAATACATGTATCTGATGAATCCATACACAAACGTGGGTGTCAGGATACACCTCGCCCACTGCCACATTGCTGACAGTGCATATGGTCTTCCAATAGTTGTCTTCTCTCCTTTGTAGAAACTTTATGAATGTCTTTTTTTTTTGGCAATGCTGAGGAATGAAACCAGGAGCATTCTACCTCTGAGCTACACCCCCAGCCCAATTTTTCATTCCTTATTTTGAAACAAAATTTCAGTCAGGTTCGAGGGCCTCACTAAGTACCTGAGGCTGGCCTCGATCTGCGATCCTTCTGTCTCAGCTTCCCAAGTGCTAGGATTACAAGCTTGCAACACCACGCCTGGCTATGAATGACTTTAAGAAATGTGTGCTGTATGTTTTTAACCAATGCTTTCAAATTTTTATATCTACTGTATTTCTTTAAACTGTGGTGGGCATGGTGGTATGGTACATGCCTGTAATCCTAGTACTTGGAAAGCTGAGACAGGAAAATCACAGAGTTGAGGCTATCCTCAGCAATTTAGTGGGACCCTGTTTCAATATAAAAATTAAAATAGGGCCGGGGTGTAGATCAGAGGTAGATTGCCCCTGGGTTTAATCCTCAGTAACACACACACACACACACACACACACACACACACACACACACACACACACACACCAAGAGAAAATGGAGAATACCATTTACTACAAAATCTTTGACCTTAAAGATAACCCACCTGAGCAACCGCCCTTGAGAGTTAAGTAGCAACCTGAGAATAAAGTACCAAGGTAAGACCGCCATGAGCTTTGCATCATTTCCTGCAGATATTTCATGACCCACTTTTCAATTCTTGCCCCTTTATGCCTACTTGACCCATAAGAATAGCTCACCAAGCCCACCAGATATTTTTATTTCCCAATGTTGTTCAGATTTTTTGGCTTCAAGATCTTTCTTTCCATTGTGTCATCCTTCTTTGATTCAGATTGTGGAAACCCTGCCCTCCAAAACAGTAGAATATTAAATGCCTCCTTTTCTCTCTTTTTCTCCCTCCTTTTTTTTTTTTTTTGGTACTGGGGATTAAACTCAGGAGCATTCTACCTCTGAACTACTGAACTATAGCCCTAGCTTAATTTTATTATTATTATTTTTGAAACAGAGTCTCACTAAATTACACTGACTTGGATCTTGTGATCCTTCTGTCTCAACCTCCCACTTTCTAGATACTGAGGATTTCCTTTAATATGAATTGCCTACCCTTTACCACTTTTACTTATTTTATTTTTGACTTGTAAAGTCTGAATATTGAATTTCATCCTCCCCATCCCACCCCCCCAAAAAAAAAAACCCAATAAAGAAACCCGTTGGTCTACTCTAGCTGCAGAGTATCTATCCTGTCTTAGAAAGGGGACAATGGAGGTTGTAGGGTTTTAGTATCTTCCCTGGGTGATTTGAAGGAAGATCTTATAAGGTATAGAACTGCTCAGAATTGGGCTAAACTTGACATAACGGCTTCAGATTTGTGGGCAGTTCATTAGATGAAGCCGTTTAAATGATTGTCGATGAGTAAGCGGTGTGTTTTGAAAAGGACTATTTCATTTAGTTGAAAGTCTTAACTTCCAAAACTGTATTTTTTAGAGCAAGGAGCAAAACTCTATTTGCTTGTTTTGATTTGTCTTTTACATAGGAATGGTGAAAGTATATTGGCACCTTTTACCTCAAATCAAATAGCAATGATCTTTATGTATTTTACAAAGGTGAAAGTTTCCTTTTTCTTTTAAATTTGCTTTAAAGGGATAAGTTAAGGGAAAATAGACAACATGCTATATTATAGTAAAGTATGTTGTGTTTTTCTCAGTCGACATTCTTACTGATCTAGTCCAAGACAACTGACCACACAATATAGAGAAAGGAAGGTTCATTTGCTCACCTTTTTTTGGAGATCTTGGAATTTCAGTCCACGTCAGGTCAGGTTATATCTGCAGAGCTCAGGGTATGGCTCTAATAGAGTTAGATTCTTTCTCGTGATGGCCAGATTGCATAGTACCATTCTTGTAGAAGTTAACCTCAGTGTCTCAAGAGTAAAATTAGTAACCACCTGAAAAGGTAGGTTTGGGTAATGTATAAGTATGTAAATGAGAAACAGCATATATTGCTCACTACCTTGTCAATATTTTTTGGTGTAATCTGGTGATATCAGTAGTAATTTGCATAATTAATGTCTCTGATTGCAGTTCTGATGAGCTACTTCTGAGGTTATCTAAACAGTTCATTAAACTGATTTTTTTAGTAATAAAATATATGTAATAATCATATGCACACTGTTAAAATCCTGGAGTGATCATCATTCTTGAACTTAAATAAGGCCATATAGGCTTCTGAATATAGCTGCTTCATCTATCTGAATATACATATTTGAATTTTTGTTTATTTTTTTAAACATAGGCATTGGTTAAGAAAAAGTTGTAGGAGCATATTTTTCTCTTTATAATCTAAGGTTTTTGCATATCACTTACTTCAAAATTACATATCTACCCCGTACAAAATTACACAGTTCATGGGTGTTACATTTTCTTAAATATTATGCAAGATTCAGGAACATGATCTACCTATAAGGAATTCTCTGTCCAAGACTGATTATATTCTGTATAACTTGAGCACTTATTTTAAGTTTTCTTACTTCTTTTTAGACATATTTATTATATGAAGTGCAAGCATAAGATTTTTTTTTAGTAAATATACTTTAAACAATAACCCCCAAGTATTGACACCTTTTCTGGTACCTAATTGAAGAAAATTTTGCCAAGTACAAATGAGTTGATAACCACAAACAAAAGAAAAAAAAATATGTTACCATTGTCAAGGGTCAGAATTTGTTTGATCTTACAATATAAAAATAAATGCAGTAATAATTGACATAGTAAGCCTAAAAGAGACTATAGTTTTAATACTAATACCCTAATTAAAAATTTGTGTTTCTCAAGGAACTCCCAGTTTTGTTACTAATTTAATGATAAAATGTATAGTTTTTAAAATAGTTTTATCCTAATACACTATTGTTTTCTCATAGATTTTGTGTGTGTGTGTGTGTGTGTGTGTGGCACTGGGGTTCCTGGAAACCCTTCTACCTCCAGGATACACTCTCAGATACTTTTTTTAAAATATTTTTATTTGGAAACAGAGTCTCCAAATATATATATTTGAATTTTTGTTTATTTTTTAAACATAGGCATTGGTTAAGAAAAAGTTGTAGGAGCATATTTTTCTCTTTATAATCTAAGGTTTTTGCATATCACTTACTTCAAAATTACATATCTACCCCGTACAAAATTACACAGTTCATGGGTGTTACATTTTCTTAAATATTATGCAAGATTCAGGAACATGACCTACCTATAAGGAATTCTCTGTCCAAGACTGATTATATTCTGTATAACTTGAGCACTTATTTTAAGTTTTCTTACTTCTTTTTAGACATATTTATTATATGAAGTGCAAGCATAAGATTTTTTTAGTAAATATACTTTAAACAATAACCCCCAAGTATTGACACCTTTTCTGGTACCTAATTGAAGAAAATTTTGCCAAGTACAAATGAGTTGATAACCACAAACAAAAGAAAAAAAAAATGTTACCATTGTCAAGGGTCAGAATTTGTTTGATCTTACAATATAAAAATAAATGCAGTAATAATTGACATAGTAAGCCTAAAAGAGACTATAGTTTTAATACTAATACCCTAATTAAAAATTTGTGTTTCTCAAGGAACTCCCAGTTTTGTTACTAATTTAATGATAAAATGTATAGTTTTTAAAATAGTTTTATCCTAATACACTATTGTTTTCTCATAGATTTTTTTTTTTGTGTGTGTGTGTGTGTGTGTGTGTGTGTGTGTGTGTGTGTGTGTCTATGTGGCACTGGGGTTCCTGGAAACCCTTCTACCTCCAGGATACACTCTCAGATACTTTTTTAAAATATTTTTATTTGGAAATAGAGTCTCCAAATATACATATTTGAATTTTTGTTTATTTTTTAAACATAGGCATTGGTTAAGAAAAAGTTGTAGGAGCATATTTTTCTCTTTATAACCTAAGGTTTTTGCATATCACTTACTTCAAAATTACATATCTACCCCGTACACAATTACAGAGTTCACAGTTTTAAGCCTTGCTGGCTTCAAACCTGTGCGATCCTCCTGTCTCCGCCTCCCAAGCGTGGGGATTACAAGCGTGCGCCACCACACCTGGCTCTCATAGATTTCAATGAGAGAAAAAAAAAACATTTCTGCAACAAAATGTCTGAAACTCATTGGACTTTGTGAACAGATTAAAGAGAGTCCCACCAACCCTAACTATATCCTCTAAGGAAACATATCCACAGAAAGGGATATTCTAAGTCAGAGGCAATGTCAAAGGTCTGTAATCATAGTACTTGGGAGGCTGACTCAGGAGGACATACACCAACACACACCAAAAGAAATAAGCTTCCATGGCACCTGCCCGTGGCCCGTGCTTCATGATCTTCAATGATTATTTTCAACTATTATAATTATTACAATTATTATAATTCGATGATGATTTTCACCTTCTGCTGTCAAGGAATTATTCCCTGAGGAGCTTTAAAAAATATTGTTATCTAGATCTCAAACACAAAGAATCTTATTTATGTGGCTTGATGGACAGACTAACGACTCAGATGTTTTAAGCTTCCTCATTGATTTTAAAGTATAGACAAAAGCTAAGAATCACTGAATAAAGGAACCATGCAGTTTTGATGAGGCCTTCACATACTAAAGCCTTAGTTTCTATGTGGGTTAAAACCTCTTTTAAATCAGGGTGCT
Organism: Muscardinus avellanarius; assembly: GCF_963383645.1. Lineage (NCBI taxonomy): Eukaryota > Metazoa > Chordata > Mammalia > Rodentia > Gliridae > Muscardinus > Muscardinus avellanarius. Next base: position 3,683,134 of record NC_137808.1, read on the forward strand.
GACCCTCTAAGAAGGATTCTAACATAACATAATGGCTAACATTTACTGAGCTGGTTTTCCAGTGTGTCAGTCAGAGGGTCTATCTTAGTTCATCCTCAAAAACTCTAAGATGTACTGATTATCTCTGTTCTTGCTGACTTACAAAAATAGAGTCTGAGAGGTTAACTATCTCAAGGTTGCCCAGCTAATAAATGGTGATGATTGGTTCCCTACCCAAGTATATTTATTCCGTCTTAAATTCAGGTCAGAAAATATTACCTGGTCTGAAATCAAACACACAACACAACATCATTGGAACTGGCTGAAGCTTGCCAAGGAGCAGGAATTGCTGACAAGTTAAAACAGATCCCTGGTCTTTCTGAAGAGAAATTAACTTGTTTCTCTTGAGAAACTCAGCGTTTGTGCAAAGTCTTATTACCCATCGACGTATACCCAGAAGGCTCACTGGCGTATGTGTGTACTCGAGTGCTGATTTAGAAGGGTGCTATGATAAATAATCAACATTGACTGTGTGGCAGCCAATATTAATCAATGCCTCCCCAAAATGCCTCCTAAGAGACTATGTTACTAGTTCTCTAAGTATTTAGATTTTAGAAGGGGAGGGGCGATCAGTATTACAAAAAGACAATGCAACCAATATGTCTTTGTCTCCATGTTAGTAGCTAAGCAGAAGAGGTCCATTACAGTGTTGCCTGCTGGTCTGGAAAATAACGCCCTTCCCTTTTGGTAGGACAACTTCCAGAGCCGTCAGACCACACGGCACCTCGGTGAGCATCCATGCCCATTTTCGGCATTTTCTTCCTTTGTTCTCTGTTCTCTCTGTGTCTCCCACTCCTGTGATTTTCCTTGAGAGTTCAACTTTTACTCCACCTGCGTCTTAAACTATTTAACTCCATATACATCTTGATGCAGGGGAGAATGGTTATGTGTGTGTGAGAGTGTTTTCCTCCCATCAGCTAACACAATCCATAAATCTGGACCCAAGGTTATTCTTCATTTTGAAGACTCTATATAACCTGTGATCTCATAACTATTATGAGATCAGGACAAAATTGTGTTTTTCCTGTTAATGGTCTGTGATTCAGGAAAGAGGAAAGTAAAGGGATGTTTTCTTTCCTGTCCATCGTCTTCATGTTATATTAGAACAGTAAGATTAGTCATTCCCACAAACACCCAAAGAATACGTGTAATATATCCTCAAAGCAAATCCTCTGTTATAAGTTTAAAGCCTGGGATTTCCGAGTGAGATACAAGTTATGATCGCCTGACTATAGGTCAAATAGGCAGGGATGCTCAGTTCAGAAAGGCGTAACTGATATACAAGAGAATAGTATTGTTCAGGCTGATTCCTAATAATAGCTGAGAGGGGAGGGACTATAAAGCCAGCCAATCACATGTTACCATTTCTCATCAACTTGAATTGAATGAAGGCTCTCAAGAAATACCAGTGGTGTTCACACATCGGTAGAACTTTCCATTAGATGTCTGTGTTCGTGATTTTGCAAGATCTTTGAATAACATAAACAAACTGATCCAAGACGCGTTGTTATCTGAACTTTCATGAAAATGGTTCTTTTCATGTTCTACATGATCGGAAGCCATGTGAAACAGGCTTCTAGGTGGGAGGTTAGTTATTTTCAGAAGCAGCTGAGTATAAAGAGCACTGTACTGTGCGTCAGAAGTCTAAATACATGTGTAGCCAGGGACCTGGCCAAGGATTTAACTTCTCCATGCTCTGGTCATCTTGAGTTAAGGAGACTCCTCAGAGTCTACTTCCAATAGATTATCTTAAAAAGGAGAAATGTGCTTTACCACTTTATGCCAATGTGAAGTAGTATGTTTTTCATGAATTTTTAGCACAGTTTACCATGTGATAAATTTATGACTAATATCATTAGCTCTGTCACAAAGAAGGATAATGTTAACCTAGTCAGCTAAACTAAAAAAAGCTGTTTATGAAAGCCAAGACTAAATAGAGTTGTTCTTTGGTATCTGTAGGGAATTCGTTTTTGGATCCCTTTCCTCTCCTTGGATACCAAAATCCTAGGATGTACAAGTCTTTTCATACAAATACTTTAGTATAATTTGAACATAACCTATGCCCACCCTCCTATATACTTTAAATTCTTTTATATTATTTTTTATACCTAATACAATTTATATACAATTTAAATACAAATTATACTGTATTTTTTTGGAAAATAATAACCAAAAATTCCAGACATGTCCAGTACAAAAGTAACTTTTCCTCAAAATAGTTCCCATCTGTGGTTGGTTGACTGTCAACTCCATGGACGTGAAATTCCCAGGCACAGCGATCAGCGTCACTCAAGAGAAGTTATTGAACTCTAGGAAACAGCAGTTTACCTTTCTTTATTCTTGTCTTTAAAATTATATTTAGGTAGTTGGGGAAAATGGGTTCAGGAGGAAGGAGATTCTGGTCTTAATCTAATTCTTCCTTTAATTAATTTGATGCATGTGAATCTATCACTGAATGTAAAAAGCCTGAAATTAGGGTGGGTTAATTCCAGGTCTCTTTTTCTGACTCACAGGTTGAAAATATATTGATTACAGGTAGACATTTGAAAGACGTAAGCATGGCTACACCAAAATCTCCATACCTTAAGAAGCCAACAGAATCATGCGTTTGAAATTTTGGGGCAGTGACCCTTAATTCTGCATACACTCAATGATAGTTTCATTTAAATTGTAGATTTAAAAAATGATTTATTTCCTAGAAATTCACGAGAGAAGTGATTGATTTTTTTCTTCAAATATTTGGGAATAATATAATATTTTAAACACCGCTTGAAGCTTTGTTCTTCTTTAGATAATATAGCCATTCATTCATTCATTCATTCAGGAAACATACTGCTTTGTAGCTTAGTAATTTATTGTTCTTGTATCCAGTTCCTTGAGTGTGTAAAATGCTCTGCAGGGATTAGTGCTTTAAAATTAGTTTTAGTGAGGCAAATGAGATAAATATTTTTCTTCACCTCCTTTTGATATAAACATGAGCCACATAAAAAGAACTGATAATATATGCTTCCGAAACTATAGCTAATATTTATCTGTGGAATTTCCGCTAAAAAGCTCTACCGAATGGTGATATTTTCCCCAATAGATTTTCACTTCTCAGGAGCCACAATATTTCGCTTTAAAATCAAACCATTCTCCAAAATAGAATAATTATAACCTGAGAGTATGGGACTATATTTCTTCGGCTTTTCATGCTCAGAAACAAGACTCAGTATCCCTCCAAGTGAGGTCTTGGGACCTCCTGCATTAGAAATTCCAGATCTGGTTGTGAAGAGTTCAATTTCTGGACCTCATCTTAGATTCACAATGAGAATGTCTAAGAGGAAAGATTAGAAAAATAGCACGTTTGGGCAAGTATGGTGACGCGTACCTCTAGTCCTAAGTCCTTGGGATGCTGAACCAGGAGAATTGCTTGGATTTACAAGTTTCCATCTTGAACAACACAGAGAGACCCTGTCTCATAAACAAACAAAAGAAAATAGCATCATAAGAAATTCCCAAACAGTAGCTGGGCGTGGTGGCACACGCTTGTAATCTCAGTACTTGGAAGGCTGAGATAGGAGGGTCCAGGTTTGCAGCCAGCCTCAACTATTTAGTGAAGCCCTTCACCACTTAGAGAGACCTTGTTTCAAAATGAAGAATAAAAAATCAGGCTGGGGGTGTATAGCTCAGAGGTAAAATGCCCCTGGGTTCAGTCCCCAAGTCCCCAACAACAACAACAACAACACACACACACACACACACACACACACACACACACACGAATTCCCAAATAATTCCTGGAACAGAGATGCTTCTGAGAGAACAGAAATAAGGATAAAGATTGTCAGTTGATTACATATATGAATAAAAAACCACATGTAGAGAAAAACCTAGGGTTCTGTTAGCCAGATACGTGGCTACTTCAATGAGCCTAGTTGCATCCCTTCAAGATTTGGGATTGTTTTCTCCTCTGTAAAATGGGAAGGAGGTCCAGAGCTCTTGCAGTCCCTTTTGCCCCTTCTCTGATGCCTGAGTGACTGTCAGGCATCTTCCAGCAAAATTTAGCTGTTCATCAAAGGCTCTTTCTACTCCCACGTGAACTGGTTGATGCTATTTCATACCTGAAAGAACATACATACACATAAAAAAGTGACTTACTTAAGTTTTCAGCTACTAAAATCAAAGCAGAATCCAAACCATTACTCTCTGAATCCACACGTCCCTTTGTAGAATTCAACCACACTTTGGTGTTAAAAAATTTTTTTATGTTCTATTTTTTAATTTATTTTTTAGTTTTATGTGTGACATATTGAAAATGGCATACAGTCAGACTATGCTTGGTACCCTCCCCCACTTGCCCTTGACCCACCTCCCGACAATGAGTGTCCAGGTTAACCATGCTATATTTATATTTTTACACAAATCCGGATGTAGCTCCTTCATTAGTCAACCTCAGCCTTCTTCCTCTCCGATCCTTCCATTCTAGCTTTGGTGAGGTTTCCCCTCCAATGTCTGGAGTTCCAGTTTTATAAGGTTGCCAAGCCAGGCGTGGTGGTGCCCACTTGTAATCCCAGTGCACGAGGATCACTGGTTGGCGGCCAGCCTCAGCTACTTAGTGAGGCCCCTGCAGCTTGGTGAGACCCAGGTGTCTCTTCCTACTGGAAGCCACTGCCCATTTCAGCTGCAACACAGGAGGAGTGTATAGGGGAGAAAGAGAAGAAGAAGAGCAAGAGGAAGAGGCTCCATATTACCTTCACAGCCTCTTCTCCTTCCTCCTCTTTCCTTTCAGAGGCCCAGCTTCGTCTTAGAATTCTCAAGGAGCCCAGTGGGTATTCTCTGTGGTCGGAGCAACATCTGTTAACCCCATGGGAAAACAGACAGTTCTGGGGGTGAGTCTCACAGACACAGAAATCCCAGATCCTTTGCCCAGGTGGCCTCTTAGCAACCATGCAGGAAGAAGATCCAAGAGTCAATATTGTATGACCTTGGACTCATGCCAGGTCAACAGTACCCTGGGAATGGTATGGTGGTCTTGGAGGCTCCCTGGGTGACCCTCTAAACAGAATCACCCCTGGTTCTGAAATTCCAGAAAGAAATTCCCCAGGGATGTTGGAGTCCACCCAGCTAGAGGACAGCTGCCAAGGCAGAAAGAATAGGTTCCTGTTTCTCTCTGTCTCATTTTCATCTGCCTCCTATCCAGTCCTCTACAGCATGAGGGCCAAATCAGGCCTGCCACCTCTCTCTGCAGGTACTATTTTCTCTCCTTCTCTCTCTCTCTCTCTCTCTTTCCTTCTTTCTTGAAACTGGGGATTGAAACCAGGGGCATTCTACCTCTGAGCGACACCCCATGCTCTATATTTAATTTTTATTTTGAAACAGGATCTCACTAAGTTACAGAATTCTGGCCTCAAACCTGCAAATACCTGCGCCTCCGTTGGCTTCCTTTCACCAACCATTTTGGTGGGAGAAATAGGAGGAAAAAAAAAAAACTAAAATGATTGGATAGACCCATGCTTTTGAAGGTTACACTTCTTCCTGTAATCACCAATAAATTATAGATTTGAGGTTTCCTCTGTTTTTCAGCTGAGGAAACCTCAGTGTTAAGAGACTTGCCTTCATTCATTCATTTTGGTAACCCAACATTGAGTATATTCAAGATGGCCAAGAGTAAGCTAAGACTCCAACTGGATCTTTCTGCTTGTTCTCTACCCCTGTTACTTCCTGAACACACTCATGTAAGATTGTGGGTATCCCAACACCCAAATCCAGATCACCAGCCCTCCCCCCCCCCCCGTTTTTTTCCAGATCACACAGTCATAGAGAACAAAATTGGAGACTATTCCATGTTAACAAAATTCTGTACATTACCTAGAAAGCTAGTTGGGTCTCTGACTCTCTCTGATAGCCTCCCATGGGAACAATCTCAACACAATCTCCTTAAGAAATTAGCTTCAATTTGAATCCTGTGTTTGTTTATTTTAAAAGGGAACTAATACAGAAAATTCCTCAGTGACGGTGGTGGTGTTGAGCTGTTGATTCTCTGGTAGCCAGGTGGAGAATGTAGCAGGTATTATTACCCTTCGTGGAAATTGGGGAGGAAGGAGAGCCGCTAGAAGGCATGGATTGTGACAGCAGCTGTCCCCCCACAATGTCATGTTAATGAAAATGTATCCCCCCCCCAAATTAGAACCAGCTGCAAAATAATTGCCAGGACTTTCTCAAACACCCAATATGAAAAATAGCTCATAAGGTTTCAGAATTGCTCATACTCTTCGCCACACCTGTAATATTAATCATAGCTAAACCCATGTTCTTGGCTCTGTGCCATCCCTCGGTTGACTTATCCCCATGTGCTCTGCTACTTTCATCAATAAATGGCTTTATCTTTTAAAGCAGAAGGCATCTGATAAAATGGTAATGAGCAAAACAAATCCTTCATGCAAGTACTTTAATGATTTCACATGACTGCCAGGTGTCAATCATAGAAAACATAAAGTGTGTGTGTGTGTGTGTGTGTGTGTGTGTGTGTGTGTGTGTGTGTGTTCATGCACATGTGCATTTTACTAGGGATTGAACCCAAGGGCATTCTACCTCCAAGTTATACCTCCTGGTCCTTTTTATTTTAGTACTTAAGACTGGGTCTCACTAGGTTGCTTGAGAATCTCACTACTTTGCCGAGTTTGTTCATGAACCTGTGGTCTTCCTCTCACAGTCTTCCAAGTATGTATTACAGGTGTGCACCAGAAAACTGGAAAAAAAAATATATATATATACTAGAAAATTCAGAAAGATAAATATTGTAAACTTAGTACTGTAAATATTATCTAACATAAAACAGTGACAGACTGATAACTTAAAATCCCAACTTCACCGGGCGTGGTGGCACACGCTTGTAATCCCTGCGCTTGGAAGGCGGAGACAGAAGGATCGCGCAGGTTCGGAGGAGCCAGCCACGCTGGCTTAAGAGACCCTTTTTCCAAATAAAAAAGTATAAAATAGATCTGGGAGTGTAGTCCGGAGGTAGAAGGGCTTCCAGAACCCCAGTACCACCAAAACAAAAAACAAAAAGCAAAACAAAATCCCAACTTCATGCAAGGTTACAATATTTAACAAGCAGAATGGTTGGTTACATTTTGGTAGGATGTCTGTGTTTGCCTGATTAAGCCTTTGTTCTCATTCAATGCATATTAGTTCATCTGTTACAGTTTTCTTAATATTTGATATGTATATGTGCTTTTTACTTTTTATACAACCTACTTTGAAGGCATAACTGTGGTGAAATACAAAAATCAAAATCAATTTTCAGTGACCCAAGGGCTCAAAATGAGTGCATGAATTTTAAATAAAATCTCGCCGAGCAAACAACTAGCCTGCTTTTTCCTGGAGCTAACGCCAGTTTGGCTGGTTGTGTCAGAGGCCGCGCGTCTGACAGCTTTCTTACAATCTGATGGTGCCCGTGAGGATAAAGAGGGTAAATGAAGAATAAGGTCCTAGGCATGGATCTTGAGATTCAAGTCCAGAAAAAGAAGAAAAGTAAGCCACCCTGCAGAACAGTTCCTATGGATCAAAGAACACCACCTAGGATTTAATATGAAAAGCTTAAAGAGTAATACATTGCAAATATGTCATTTGATTCTTTGTGTGTGGTCTGTGGTGCTGGGCATTAAACTCGGGGTTATTCTACCTCTGAATTAAACCCTCGGTTCTTTTATTTTTGTTTTGAGACGGGGTCTCATTAAATTAATCACATTGGCCTCAAAACCTGATTCTTCTGTCTCAGCCTCCAAGGTGCTGGTTTTATAGGTATGCACCATCACACATGGCTGTTGTTTTTAATTTACCTCTAAGACCTTAATCCCCAAAGATGGCACAACATTTACAAAAGGTTGGCATTTTCTGGACCATGTCATTAAGCTAGAATGCATCTAGGTCATTGTGACATTGTTCCAGAATTTCCAAGTATTCAATTTCTTCCAGAAAATCGTTAATGATGAGAAGGGGATTGTGTTAGGGAGTTTTCTGTCACTGTGAAAAAATGCTTGGAAGAACCAGCTAATAAGGAGGAAGGGTTTTGTGACCAGTTGGCTCTGTTACTTTTGGGTCTATGGCAACACAAAACATCAAGGCTGGGAAACCAAGAAAGAAAGAGAAGAGGGAGGGGCAGGGATGCCAGTGTCCCCTCCAAGGGCAGGCCCTCTGTTTTTCAACTTCCTTCCGCCGGGTCCCACCTTTTACATTTTCTACCACACTCTTAAGAGTTGGGAGACTGAGACATGAGAATTGCAGGTTCAAGGCCAGGCTCAGCAATTTTGAAAATTTTTTATTTTCAAAATAAAAAGTAAAAGGGCTGGAGGTATACTGTGGAAGTAGAATGCCACTGGATTCAATCCCCAGCTCCAAGGGGGAAAAAAGAATTTCAAAGGAAAAAAACAAAACAAAATAAAACAAAAACTCATATATAGCACCTATTTTCAGACAAATAATATAAAGAAAAAAGAGAGCTTGTTCTCCAGGGCTTTCTGGGTAGTTTTACTGTATCAGCCATGCTACGTACTAAGGTTTTTGGTGTAGTAATTGGCCAATAATCATGCCAGTACCTCTACATGAGGATGAATTAAAACAAAACGAATTGCCATCCTATACAAGACACCACATATAAAATGGCAATTTAATTAGTTTGTCACCCTGCTGCTATGAAGAAAAGCAAAACTCACTATTTTTTTTTCTATTTCCGCAGAGAAGAGCTAGTTCTTTATATCTCTTAACTCTAGAAGAAAGTGAGCATTTTCAGTGAAAGTTTAGACTCATGAAAGTGGTATGGATAGTTTGCCCATAAAAAGAGTAAGATAACCCTCTGAGATTCTGAGATGGATCCTTTTTTTTTTTTTTTTTATTGGTACTGGGGATTGAACCCAGGGCTATTCTGCCTCTGAGCTCCACCCCCAGTTCTATTTTTATTATTTATATTGAAATAGGGTCTCCATAATTTGAGGAGGGCCTCATTAAATAACTAAGGAGAGCTGAGAGCCAGTGAGCCTCCTGCCTCAGCCTCCCAAGTATTGGGATTACAAGAGGGTCCCACTGTGCCCAGTTAGATGGACACTTACACAACAGAGTTTCAGAGGAAACCATTGTCATGTGAATTAGAGGGACCTGTGCCAACCTTATTCATGGTGCCCCTTCTCCCAGAGAGCTTCTGCAATGGACATGGTTTAAGAAGGACTTGCCAATGGTATAGTTGATTTAGTGAGTAAAGTTGCGTTGGTTACAATGGGTCACTGGCAAAGGCCTTGTTCATTGTTTTTCTTAGGGGTGGGGGAACTGTCACAATTCAAGAGAAGAGGAAGTTGCCATCCGCTAGAGTTTTGATGGAGAATGACCCCAAACGTCCCTGTGTTGGAGGTTTAGCTCCTAGCTCAGTGCTTTTGGGAAGTGTTGGAACCTTTAAAAGGTGGAGCCTAATACGAGATCGTCCAATCATTAGGGGTGTGTCCTCTAAAGGGGATATTGGAACCCGAACTCTTCCTCCATCTCTCTGGCACTTCCTGGCCATGAGGTGAATAACTTGTTGCCAGTCATGAGGTGCTATATCACCATGGGCCCAAGTCGGGGGACTGAAATGAAATGAACTGAAACCCCCAAAACTGTGAGCCACAATAATCCTTTCTTTATAAATTTATTGTATTTGATATTTCTTGTGGGAATGAAAAGACGGCTAACACATCATAAAAGAATGAATATATAAGAAAGAATACCCCCTCCTACCATAACAGCATGATCTTTAGAATGTATCCTAAATTCAAAAGAAAGGGAAGTTATATCTGTATAATAGAATAGTATTAATAAAATACAAATGAGAGGGCCAGGGATGATGGTGCACATTTTGTAACCCCAGTACTTGGGAGGCTGAGACAGGAGGATCATGGGCTCATGGCCAGCCTCAGCTACTTAGTGAGGCCCTCTGCAACTTAGTGAGACCCTGTTTCAAAATAAGGAGTGCAAACAGGGCTGGGGGTATAGCTCAGAGGTCGAATGTCCCTGGATTCAAACCACAGTACTGCAAAAAATAAAAATAGAGGATAGAACACATTTTGTGGGTCACTGGCAAACCAAAGATACAGTTATATAACTTATTCTTCTCCTTAGATTTTCATAACAGAAACTCTATCTTATTTTATTGACCACATCGGAGCATCTGTCTGTCACATGGTAGGCACAAAATAATTTTTATGAAATGGCTTTCTTTCTTTATCTTGTATTTTTTTTCTTCCTTCCTTCCTTCCCTTTTTGTGGTACTAGGGATTGAACCCAGGAGTACTCAACCTTTGAAATACCAGCCCTATTTTATTTTTTTTAAATTTTGAAGCAGGGTCTCATTAAGTTACTGAGAGACTCGCTAGTGGATGAGGCTGGCCTTGAATGCGTGGTCGTCTTCTCTCAGTATACCAAGTACTGGGATTACAGGTATGTACTACCATACCCAGCTTGGCTTCCTTTTTTTTTTTTCCCCAAATAAAAGCTATGAGTGTCTTTATTTAAAGTTGTACAGTACTTAGCATTCTTATCTCTAGCTACTCTCAAGGAAAGGCTTAATTTCTGGCCCCCAGGGGAGGGCCTCATATAGCTATGCCAATCATACCTAAGAGCTTTAAGACCACAGAGCTCATAAATAATTTTATCACCTCAGTTTTGGGTGGCCAGTAATTTGAATATTTTTTAAAGTTGAATATGTATGCAATGTGACCTTCCTTTTCAAGGTTAATAGAGTTTTGCTTCCTTACTGAACCATCAATAATTTGGGGGTGCATTTTACTTGTAGATCTAAGGCATTAAAATTCCCTCCCTATTTCAGTATCAGCAAGCATGTTTTTTCTACGAGTGTGTGAATTTGTTTTTCCTCTGGGCTTTTTTCTGAGAGTTGTAAATATTTCTTACTCTCCATGTGATGAAGTCTTACATAGTGATTATTTGAAGATTTATTAAATAGAAAAAGGATGAATATTAATCAGGATTAAGATGTATAGTAGAGCGATGCAGTCTCTTTCCTAGTTAACATGATATAAAGGAAATATCTCCAAAGTTAGCATGCACATAACTTTAGGAAATGATAACCCCTCGTTAATGCAGGAAAGAGATTTTTTGGCCAAAACTCACTAATGGATTTGCCTCTAAGATGCTGCCTTTACTTGTTGGTTTTTTTGAGTTGATGCTTCAGGATCAAATAATAACTGATATCACCTCTGAGTTAAAGAACTTTGCACACTGTTTCTAAGTCCTTGTGGGAGGTGGGCAGAGATGTGTTTGGTGATATCAAAACAGAGGGTCAGCTATGAACTATAAGCCCAAGAAATAGGTTGACAATTTATTTTCTATATTTCTTTTCTGTAGCTGCTAAAACATCAGAAAT